>NW_020219665.1:193558-240398 GCF_003070985.1 Temnothorax curvispinosus | reverse complement strand
TATATTCATAGACAACAATGTTCCTAAACAGTAATGTTATCAGATTGTTGTAATAATTATGTTCCTGGAGTCTAATAATAATTAATATAGTTTGATTTATTACTAATAAATACGTTTTATTTGAGTAATTCATCTCTGTGTTTTCTAATTTTATATTATTCCTATAAATTCTCAAGTAAATTTGCTTTGTGAGCATATCAAGTTATGCAGAACGCGTCGTGGACGTTTTTCAAATGCACATATCGCGTTGTGGATAATAAAAACGTCCACACACCGGAAAAATATCTCATTTCGGTATTTGGATGATCAGCACCGTCCACAACGCGTTATGGATGTTTTTTTCGCTCACTGAGCGATTTCGGTATTTGGCCGTAACATATATATATGAAACTTTTGATTACACAAAATCAAATACATAATAAATTTTTAAGCGAAAAGCAAATAATTTCTTCTCTATTACATTTAGCTTACATAATTTTATAACGTTGATGAGAACTACATAATAAAAAAACTATCAAGAAATAATTAAGTGCGAAAATAATTTTTCTGCATTTTGTCTATACTTTCAATCATCTCACAAAATTAAAATAATTATTAACAATGCGATAATATGAAATATAGGTGAGTACATACTTACCGTATGGATTATATAAAAAAATCATGGACTTCCGAAGCTGCTTTCTGAAAGTACGATTTTACAACAATGTACATATCTCGTCTTGATGTAATAAATCGTTGTATTCTGTATATCATCGTATATGTTATTGTTGCAAACATTATATAAATTATATGATGTGTAGAATAACGTAGGTTTTTAAAATTATTCATACTTATTATAATAAGTTGTATTGTGTGGCGATCGTGGCGCAGAATGATGGTATTTGGAGAGGAAACCGACCTTCAAGGCTGACAACCTATTCTCAGAAAACAAAATGTTATTTCGAAATCTCAAAAATTATGAGACGGCCGAGGTTCGACTTGGATTGTAGCGCCATTGATTGACTGAATTGATTGTGGTGGATTGGGTTTCAAGAAAAAACGCAGCTTTCACTCCCAAAATTACAAACAAGAAACCAAGCTGAAAGGAAAAAGAATCAAGGTAGAACGTCGAGCAAGACAAAGTGATATATAGGGTGATTCGTAAATAATTGACAACTCCAAAGCGTTTTCTATTAAAATGTGAACGTTTATTAATCCGTATGGAATATCAATTACTCTATGCTATAAAAGAATGCATCTGTTGCTAGCTTCTTGGTTCGAAAGTATGTAACAAAATACTATAAACAATAATATGGTATTAGAGTGGCGAATAGTAGAGAAATGGAGATGGTGCCATCAACAGCAGTCGTATCGCGACGGGTATTATTCTATAACTCTTTAGTTAATATTATCATTAGACGCGTTACACGACTGTACATCCTAATGCGTGTCTTCCTTCGTTGTCACAAAAATCTTCAGGATCTCTTTTCGAAATTCATCGCGGAGGTACGTGTACCGGGACGCAGGTGCATCACGAAATATAAGTCGACGCGCGTGTCTCGTAAAACACGCGGTCGGGGCCCTATATTCCTCATCCCCTATTTTACAGTCGAGTACATTTTACAAGTGTACATGCGTATAAATGTATCTCCGTGTCTAAAACGCTACTCTTATCCCTTAGACCACTATCGCAATATTTAGTAAATACATTTGGCGTTTTGACCTTACGCAATTTTTTTGCTGCAGGGTAATTCGCGCTCGCTCCATTCGTTATAACGGGCCTTTGCAAATAAGGTCTTGAAATAACGACGGGAGAGCTGTATTAAGACAAATGCAATATATTTTTCAAATTAAAACGCACAGATTAATTCATTTCTCCGGATTTCTGAATACGAATACGCTCTGGCTTTTGAAAACAATCGATTCTATAAACAAATAAATAATTTGACAATATCGATATAACGCAACTCAATGCATTATTGCATTCTCGTTAATAACGTCGCGGACGACAGTGTTAATTGCCCTAAGTAAATATAATTTTTAATCTAACTGATTGTGAAAATCGGAAAAAAGTGTATTTCCTCGGATGCTCTGAGACTTTGAAAGCGAGACTAACCGCGAAAAGAAGAAAAGGGAAAAAAATATCGAGAGGATCGTGTCGAATGATCGGGGTCACATCTGTGTGCTCGCAATGCGTTAAACTTGACGCGCGCTTTTAACTTTTTTTTACCTCAAGTCCACAAGCCTCACGTCATCCAGTCAGTAAAATGAACAGGACGTCTAGCAAATAAACTCCCTACGGCAAAAATCGAGAAAAAGAAAGTATTAGGTTTCCATATTCTAACGCTGTCGTCGCGCGCGCGACAATTAATAATTGGAAGGAAACACGAAAAGGATGGAGGAGAAAGCGACAATCTGATATCGCCCCCAAACGAAAATGAAAGAGAACTCGGAAGAGACTTAACACGGTAGGATGAACGCTGCCGTTGAAAATAAACCTAATTAATGAGAGCCCTCGAGTCGATCTCTCGAGCTGTACGGCACGTAAATAAAAATAAAAGGAAAAAAATATCGTCTTCCACGGTACAGCCGTCGTGTATTCTTGCAACACGACCGTCGATGGTTCGTTTATCCGTCCGATTGACTGTTTCCTCCATTGTTTTACGACACTTTTAGTTAAAAGGGACGCAAGGATAAGAATGCGTTACTTTACTATTTCTTACACTAGTCCGCGGTACAATTCTAACTTGCGTGTAAACCAATCCGTGAACGTGCATCGACGTTAATATATGTATATATTCACAATCACACAAGCTGTTTAGCTTGTTCTTTATCTGCATCTTCCAAAATCCAGGTGCCGAGGCTCGCTGTCTGTCGCTTAATCCGGACACGCAGAGCATGCAAACGTGCGCGCGTTTCGAAATAGTGAAAAAGAGAAATGATAAACACAAGTCAATCGCTGTAAGAGTTTTGTACGTTTAAACCTGCCAAAAATATATATGTATATTATATTAATGACAGATCATTGATAAGTTCTCACGAGTCTATTTATCAATAGATGTATTGCAAATGTTTAGACTTAAATGTTATTCTACTGGGGAAAAATGGAACTTTTTGTAGAAAATCGTCACTATCCATATAATTATAATTACATTATATTATGTATATAATTTTTTTATAGTTATCCAATATATAAAATTCTTAGAAATCAATCAATAGCAATTATAATGTTTAATCTCAATTGTAAAAGCCCGTGCATTCTCTCGACTTCGTTCAAAAGCTCGATTCGCGTTTTAGGTGCGCGCGAGATGTATTCAGGACGAAAAGTCAAGTGGTCTAAAATCAATTTTAAACTTCAATCGGCACTTCGCTACACGTACATAAAAGTATCTCGACACGTACGACCTCGCGAGTGGCACCAATCAATGAAGTGTCGTGTTAAACCTTAAATCTACTTGACACCGCTCGATCCGCCGTAACGGATGTATCGTCGAACTGGGTTTTCCGTCGCGATTTCCGCAAATCTTCTCCCTTTTTCTCCGTTGAATACACCTATACAAGCCGACGTCGAGTAAATTTGCGGCAAGTAACGTTGCGCCTTCTTCGATTGTTCGCACTTGTTTCTCCCTCGCTCGTCCCACGAAGTACCATATGCCGATCCTTTTTTCTTGACGAGTTTTTCTCCAATGCAGACTTAAAGTAAAATAGGGCGGGTGTATTCTATTACAAACTATTTCAATAGTAAGTATGCATACGAATGTGTATACGTTAGCAACCAAGAGGGGAAGAAGGTGATCTCGGAACCAAAGCCGAGACCGGGATTCTGTCTTATTCCTTCTAGCGGCGATAAGGATGATAATTGTTGGTGCTCGACGTGGATCCTGTGTAACCCCTTTGGGGCCCACCGGCACCGCCGTAGTTGTCGGTTCCTGGCGCAGCAGGAACGCTCGACGACGATCCATATCTGGCGCCTGTGTAGAATCGCATAAAAGAACATAGTACTACGTGCCAGGACGTGGCAAGAGGACGTAATCGGAGAGGGTGGTAACAGAGCAGTGGCTCGCGTTATTTCTACAATAACTCAAGAGACTGATCCTCGATAGGAGACCTGAGACACGTGAAAAACGATGGAAGCTTAACTCTTTGCAACCCGAATCACGAATGTTAATCATTGTGATCGAAAATAGATAAAATTTTCGTAATACAATGCTTTTACTATTGCGTGTAAATCCTTTGTAGATATATGCATTGGCCGCCAATGTAAATCTGATATATAAATTTGAGCGTTAATAAATAACTAATTAATTATTTAAATAATTTATTAAGGTTCGTGTATTTAGATATTTGTTAGTTCAAATGATTAAATACATGTTTGTGTTACTTCCAAGTTGTTAAAAGTATCCTTTGTTGCGGAATATTGTAGCAGCTTGGAGATACGGTAATATTTTTAACGTGATATAGGACTGCAAAGAATTAAGAGTGTCGGGATTAGCTGAGAAAAGAAGTTAGAACGGAGAACGGAGACTAAGCAGGGCAATCTAAAGTTTTCACACACTCCAAATTTAATCGATAATTTAGATAAACATTTGAGATCAAGTAATTACCAATTTGATAATAAAATAATAATTACAACTTATGTGTTTTATTATTATTATTATTATTATTATTAATAGCACATTGCGATCATAAAAATAGCTTTGGTTGAATTTTATATTTGGTTTAATTTTAGAAATCAATATTACTGAAAAATCAGAAAGATGAATATAAGTAAAGTTAATCAGATAACTTTACAAACAATTAAAAAATATGATTCGCGATATATAAGCAAAAATAAACACTTTATATGAGAAAATTACGCTATGCAAATTGATAATAATTGTACAAGTTAAAGCATCAAATTTTCAATCATAATTTTAACAAAGGTTTTATTTTTAAAGAAATATATCTGTTAAAATAGAATCGATTTAAAAAAAGATAAATAATAGGAAATGCAAAAAACTTTAATAAAATATTGCCTTTATTTAAATTGCTTGGATTTATAAATAATTGACCAACTTTTCTGCAATAATATATATATATATATTATATAATATAATATATTTATATATGTATATATTAGATACACAGAGACGACAAGTAGCAATGTGACAAAGTAAAATAAGAACAAAAAAAGACAGAAGAGGGAAGATATTTGGAGCGAGCAAAAGTGAAAGGAAATCCGAGGTAAGCAGTTTAAAGGTGCTTTGTGTAGGATCAGAGAACATATGTCTCGCTTCTAAAACGATCTGAGGCGCAGAATGGATGGGCGGACGAATAGATGGATAGATAAATAAATGAATGAATCAAATAGATAACGGATGACTGAATGGATGGATAGATGAATAGACGAATACTTGGATGGGTGGGCAGATGGATGGTATGGATGAACGGACGGATGGAGTTTTGCGGAGTAATTCGAAAACTCGAAAGCGAACGGGCTAAATTAACATCACCGACCTAGATTTCGTATAAGAGGCTACCACACATCTTTCTTCCGTATCCGAGAGATCCGAGCGTGCATCATAACGGCGGCTTTTTAGGACCTCCGGACGAGTTTCGGATCGCGACGAGAATTCGTGACTAATTTGCAAAAAAGGGACGCCTGAAAAGCGAGGTCAATTCGTTCGCACCGACCTTACCGATCCGTTCACGGCAGGCATAAAACCGGAGTGTCATCACGATAGATTCTCTTTCAACGCTTTCCAATTCAATCTTATCTTTATCAATCTTTAACGTTTTTGCGCTGACAAAAATATGTCGGTCAAGTATCATCAAATTGAAAAAAAAAAAGTTACTTTCTGAAACTAACCCAGCAATGCGAAGCGAATAATTAAATTTATTTAATTAATAGTTTATAATCGTGATATTCTATCCCAATTTTGTCTAACTAGAAACTAAAGAATTTAAATATTACGTAAAAAAAAAACAATAAAATGATTGTAATAAATTAAATTTTCTCGAAGACCGTAAGTGACATCGTGTCTCGGTTGTTATCTCGTAGCATTCGCAATTGAAAAGCGTTAAATGAATCTATCGTTTAACGGCTTATATACCTTTAACGTTTAATTACTTAAGACAATTATAGAAACATCGTCACAATTAGAGTAACACATGTATATCCATAAAAAAACGGGACACACCTTAAGACTTACTACAAAGATATTACGCTCTAAAGATTAAGCGATAAAATTTAATGTTAGCTTAATAATGAAAAATCGTACAGCTAACATATGTGACGGTGGCTTAGTTAATCTTACTGTATAAAACCGAGACACACTTACTTCTGACTAATTTAATTAATTAATCCTTACTCGGTAATCTTACTGCGCGCCATTCTCGATTGCTGGAGAAACGAGCTCAAAGTCACCGCTATAAAATTAACAAATTGCAATATATAATCGAAACTATGAAGATACAACCGGTACGTGTGTTACGCGCATGTGGGGAGATTCCGGCCGGAAGTTGCGCGCGTTTCCACTCTTGCAGCCATTCTCTCGCATTCTCTTGCGCTTTTCCGCCACTCTCGCACTCTTTCCCTTTCCCGTTTTACTCGCGCACTTATGAAAACCTGTTTCTCTCTCGGCCTGTTCGGACGACGTCGACGGGTTTCTTTTTTTTAGCGTCTATAAGGATGGTAATTCGTATGTTGGATCAAGGAGAACCGTTGGGGACCAGGGGCTGCGTCTCCGTTGGGAATGAAGGTCGGACTTCCGGTTTCGACGTTTTTGAATTTGGGGATCGGGAGGACGTCTGCGGGGAAAAAAAGGTAGGGAAGATCGTTAGAGCTCGTTTCATGTCTGAAAAACGCACTTTTCTCCCTCGAGTGCCACTCCTCTGGAGAAAAACTCTCGAGCGAGTTTCGTGCAACGGTCGAGGGATAGTACAAAATGAGACAGAAGAGGAATAAGAGGGAAAAGAATGGAGAAAGAAAGAGGTGGATAGAGGGTTCGAGCGTTTTCTTTTTCTCTTCGAGGATGGTCTTACTTCAAGTGGCTGAACGGTCTTATGAAGCTCCTAATTTAACCCTTTAACCGAGTTTTTCTTTTCGTAACATTAACGCTGTAATTATATATTCTATGTTCAATGCAGCCTAATAATCTAAGTCTTATCTAAAATTATTATTTACGTATGATAATATGTGATATACGAATTCAAAAACAACATCGTACATTATTATAACACACAAATCGTCTCTATATCAAATAACTTATAAATTAGAAATCGTATTATCTAAAAATTTGTCCTGAGTTTATTTAGTTGAAAATTATATATATATATATGTATATTTTCGTGCCATTTTTATATCGATGCACTTTTGGACGATTATTTCGTCATCTATATGTGTATATATATATATATATATATATATATATCTATCTATATCTACATACGTGCCATTATATCTATTGTATCATATTAATATGTGAAACTACGTTACGTATGTTGCGATCTTTAACGTATAAAAATTATACGCACATTAAAATTACGGACGCCGGAGAAATATTTTAACTGCCTGCCCGGTTAATGGGTTAAGTGTACTTAGAGATTAAGCTTCGATTTATGAACATGTCAACACTAATGATACAAATGTCTCAATTACGAAATCAGGAAACTAAAAAAAAAGAAACTAAAAAAAAGCTTTTAAGGTAAATCTGTATTTAATTTGGACGTATAGCTTCGCGAATTAAATTACCTTTAAGTAAATATACTGAAAGTGCTGACATGTTTAGTACCAGGCCAACTCGAAACTGAGACTTTCCCGTAACGCGAGAAAGAATTCGTTATTAAAAAAAAAAAGCAGTATCCAATGCAACAAAGCTCTGTTTTCAATATATACAAATTATTATGTAGAACGCCTCAGATTCGAGAGAACATGGCGGGATATGTACGTTGGGACGCGCATAAAACACTGCACTAATTAAAAGCTTGTTTCCACCGTTTCCGATATGTTTCTGAATTGCCTGCGACAATGGAAAATCCAAAGAATCCGATCAATATTTTTTAACAGTGGACCACCTCTGTAATTTCGTTCTCGTTAATGACAGCGGACACCGTGCATACGTAAAATTGTCGCAATATCGATTTCGTTAATTTCTTTCCCCATAAAGAGCACGCGTTAATTTGCACGCGTCAGAAATTCTCGTTCCACGTTTAAATATAATTATATTCACGATATATCACTTTTCCAATGAAATATTTTTCGCATGTCGACGCAGTCGTATATTTCGATTGTGCGCACATGATCGCGTATGCACGGTGGGAATCGCAATGCGTGAGGTAATTGCAAAACAGAAGTGGCAAAAAGAAAGTAGAAGGTCATCTGGAACGTATACCGGATGGACCGGTGTATCGATGGCGCTGATCCGAGGGATCGAGGGGAATCGATCGACGGACAGATGCGTCATCGCAATCAAAGTTTCTAAAAAGACACATGTATAATCTCTCTTCTCTCGCGCACTCGCATGCTCGCTGTCATTCACACCATGTATTATATATACAAATTATATATATATATATATTAAATTATATATATATAAATTGTTCTCTTTACAAGAAAATTCTTTAAAAAACGAGAGGTATTCAAACTGATCACTGGCACTCATATACAGCATCCTGCGATAATAACTCTATGCTAATGCGATCGTCACTATAGGAATAAAAATTTATGCTGTGCAGTGTTTTAAGTCTCTCAACCACATGAAATTATAGTTACACGCAACTATGTAAGGTGCGAACTAAATTAAGTGAAGGGATCGAGATTAGTTCGAGATTGACAAGATGGAAAAAAAATTTTTTTTTTTCATCAATATCATTTTCTATTTAATCATAATTTCTCATAATCTATACCAGTGTGTATTTTTACGAATAATGATCCATTTTTTCTCTATATTATATCATCATAGTAATCAGCATATCAACTTATCATCATTATATCATTATATATATGTGTTGTATATAGATTTATGTATATATATAATATTATATATATGTCTCATTATGATCGTTATTAATATTATTAATATATCTTAAGTATCAATTAATCAATTAATCCACTAGAAACACCGTTAAGCATATTAATATTAATATATATATATATTTTATATATATATGTGTATGTGTTCAATGAATAATAATAATAGCGGTAAGAATAATCATAGTAATAATAATAATAGTATAAGTAGTAATTGTAATAGTAATAATAGTGGTAGTAGTAATAGTAGTAATAGTACAGTAACTATCATAATAGTACTGTTATTTTATGTGTCGTCGAGAGTGGGGGGAGGGAGTAAGAGCGTATGGTGTATGACGTACTCGTATGGGCTAAATAACACGACAAAAGCAACGTGTGTACGCGTGTGTGCGTGTGTGTGTTTGCGTGTGTGTGCGTGTGTGTGCGTGTGTATGTATTCGAACATGCTTACCGACAAAAATTAAGTAGCAAAGCAAAATTATTCCCAAATGGTTACATACATCTCATTTGTTATTCGTACGTCCATGTAATCGATTGCACCAAGTACAAGAAATACATTTCGCAGAACAAATATATGGCTCTTGCGTTTGACGCAGTCAATTACATATATATGGATAAGTATTAAAATATATTAAACAATTCACGAGTAATTTATTTGTTCCTTAACGTTTTTTCGGCAAGCGCAAAATGTGTCGAAGGTAAAAAAGGAACAACGAGAAGAAATCAGCGGAACGAGTCGACGTCGATCCCTTCTATTTGGACCATCCTATCCTATCTTTACCGTTTTGCTACCACGTCGAATTGATTGATGTTTTTCCTTCGAAGACACGTCAAGGATCCTTCCGAAAAAAGAACGAACAGACACACGTTTTTCTAACACACATCTTTTTCCCGACTGCGGACAACTATATGTGTTCCTATCTTTGATTCATCCTCTTTCTACTGCCCGCCTATTTACCTTCAATCTTTCCGAATTTCCTACTCGATCATTCTACCTCTGAATCCCTGACCTATGCCAGTTATCTGTGGGATTCATTTTCAAAGTACCTGTTTCGTCCCAATTTCGACGTCCAACTTCTGAACATCCCTACTCATCGCTTCAAACTTCTGCTAACATCTGAGATTATCGGGGGTACGATTCACTTAATAAATCTGCTCCCGATACTTTTCTCATATATTCATATCTAGTTTCAGATTCATACTATACGTAACGTTACCGTTGTATCAATGTAACATCAGATATTCTATGAGTTTCAAATGGAACAATTTGCACTAGCCATTATAAAACCAGATTATCGCCGACATTTAACGTTCAGACATTCTCAAGGAATGAGGAACAAGGAATTGAACATAAAGAAAATTCATAGTTGCATCTTATTTCAAGACACAGTCTTGAAATACAATTTTTTCGATTTATTTTATTTTGAAAATTTTGTGTTTGAAGCAAGAAAGCACTTTTTGCTGGAAGCACATTGAAACGGTTAGCAACCACGCATTAGCTTGCAATAATTATTTAATAATTAATATTTCATCAATTATACGACTGAGCTAAAAAATCTATATTCATGCATTTTCGTCTTCTATAGGAAACACGAAAATAGTTTTAAAAATCGTTTTAAATAGGCTAAAGTTGATGAAAAAAATCCAGTTCCCATATATTTTTATTAAAAATCGTAATTACATATAAAAATATATTCCAATGCACATGGTTCTCAAAGCAGAAAAATGACATAAAAATATAGTTTATTAAAATTGTTATTTCGCGCTATATTGATTCAGTAGCAATATTAACAATCAAAAAATTCGTACTAATATATAAGAAATGATCATTCTGGCGTTAAACGGCTCTATGAGAAACAGTTTGGCGGTACGTTACGTACAGTCTGAATCTCAATTTATAATGCAGCTTAATTAAACTTCGGCACGTGCTTTCGTTAATCCCGAAGGAACGCCTCGACCGACTTCGGTCTCGTCACACCCACACCACCACGCGAACCACAACGCCAATCGCAGAGCTCCGCTATTCCGCGTGAAAACAAACGCAGAAATTCGCGTCACGTCAAATCAATCTGATACGTGTACCGAAAACGCCACTCGTGCCTCCCTCGTCATTTGTCGTTCGCCCACGCCAAATCTCCCGTGGTCTCTCCCCCACCTATCGTGTCGGAGATAACATCGCTAAAAATAGATAACGATCGTTAATTATTTTTTTTTAACTACTTTCGTAATTTTCACTCATCGATTCATTTCTGCCAGCTCCTCTGTTCTCTCGCTCTCTCCTTTTTTTTTTCATTTTCGCACGCAAGACACCAAGAACGTCCCGACGAGTTCTATTTTGACGATCGTTTCTTGTCGCATTTTGATAATTAACATTACGCACGTGCCCTACGAACCTACGAAACGCTCCGTCAACGATAAGGATATACGTCCGCGAAAAGAAAAACGGAGACACAAAGACACGAGATCGCAAGAGAAGTGCGATGACCGAGAGTCTCCTTCAAAGTTTGATTTGTGATCACGCGATTTCCTCCTCATTTCTCCCTCCCTTTCTCTCTTTTTTTCTTTTTGCATTACGATTTCGTTCGGGGATCGGAGGGTGGTCCCTTCCGACAAGCGGCAGATTCGAGGGGGGCTTCGATTTGGAAATATTGCGCCGGCACTTTTCATCACATCTTCGTTTTAATAAACACTAATGGTTTTTAGCTATGCGTTTTTTTCCTTTAATGCAATAATACTCCCTATAGTGCTATAGTGCAGCTTAATAAACTTTACTCTGTTTCGCGTGGTTTTTTTACTTAGTAAGATTTGGCAAATCTTAAACCCCTGATTTCGACACGCGACGGTCGCGCGCCAGCTTGTATCCCCGTACGATCTATGCTCCTGTATTACTAAAATGTATATCTGTGAACGTCTCTCTAAATATGTGTACGTATGTGTGTCTGCCATTTAGTTGTTAACGTCGGATATTTACGCCTACATGCTCACTCGTCGTCTCCTAATCGCTCATAATCGCGCAATCCTTTCGCTCGTTTTTCCCCTTTTCACATCCTCTCACACCGTCTTTCCCCCATTGAGGAATCGAATCTATATTCGTATTTCTTCCCAAAATCTCTCATACTCTTCCTATCTCCTGTAGTTTTATGTTTCTTCTACTTATTCTCATCATTTTCTTAAATAATATTGACATCACAAAGACCAAAAGCTTGCACAACAGACTTAACTTCAATTTTCAGGCAATAAAGTTGATAATATAAATGAATAAATTCCAATAAATTATTCGACCTACTAACAATAAATAACTTTTTTAATGAACTTTTATGAATATATCAAACCTGTTTAAAAAGCACGAATGTATTCGATTCCTCCTTTAATCCATTTATTATCAATCGCTCGATCACCTCTCCTATCAATTCATTATCATGCAATTTCGTCAATCACTCGATATTTCATTCTCTCGCATCGTGCGCACGTCCATTCGCTTCAGTCACTTCGTACGTTTTGTCCTGCCTGTGATTTATCATATCCCATTTTTACTTTCTCCCATCGTCTTGCTTTCTAACAAAAGAATTAAATTACAACGACTTATATAATCAACGACTTAGATACGCTTTCCTTTTTCCTTTTACTTAAGAATTACGGAATAATTATGATTCTCACGAGAACACAATAGTTGGCATTTGTTGGTTTCATTAAAAATATTTCATTTTTCCTATTTTAATACTTGTCTACAACGGCCTTATTTCGAGAGTTACGAGTTTAATTAATTAATTAGACAATAATCGATACCTTAATTATTGATCCTATGCACCGTACCCTCCTTCGTCCCCGCCCGTTCGGAAAGAAGCGGGGCGTCTCGGGTGTCTCTATATATATAATATGTGTTTATGATAATTAAAACGAGTCAAGTGAGTTTCATTAATTACTTTTTTTCCTTTCCTGCGTTAAGGTACTCTGAGATAATTGTTAATTTATAATACATTTGTACACAACTTATCTCTTAATCAATAATTATATCGATTTACCGCTACGACGTCTTGCCCAAGAGTTTTTCCACATTCATTCATTTTCCACATTCATTTTTGCCGACGCCGTCGCACCCTCCGAAAAAGGTGCACACGCCGACCGTATATCGTCGCGATTTTAAGACACCGCGTTTAAAAAAAGTCCGCTTTATCATGTCATCGAAGCACGAAGTAAAACATTCGTACCGATAGTATAGTAAAAGAGAACGAAAATAAGCCGTCGACTTTGTTTCGCGCGTTGTTAGAGCAATTCATTTTTAGAGCTTACCTCGATATATAACTGCGAATCTTAATCTTTGTTTGTTCAGACCTTTTTTAATAAATGTTAAATGTTTTAGAATCGTTCGCGACGTGATGGGATATCGAGAACCGCGCTCGAGATGGAACGAAAGCGAGTTAATAAAAAAAAAAAAATTGCTGATTCCGGGCAAACGGAAATTTTCTTCGCATTTGTCTTCCCTCCGTAAACTACCTCGCGTTAAAAGAAAAGGAGATCTGTAGTGTGGAGCACTTTCGGTGTGTACTTTCTATCCTTGTATTATTTAATGCAATTTCGGCCTTACCCAGCTAAACCTTATGATTTTTCGTAACAGCTATCATCCTTAGGCGGAGGTAACGAGTTTATTAAACAACTTTTATTTCTTTTTTGTCCATTTATCGAGTAAACTAGACCGTAAGACGTTAGAGATAGCCCATTAACTATTAGTAACAATAAACGCAAACAGTCAGTTTGACCTTACAGCCAGCCTTTCCTAATTAACTCTACTCCGAGGATGTGATTTAATTAATTCCCATTGCAGTCTTTTCCAGGTTCGTCTTAAATATGTCCCTATTTATCTAGCTAACCGAGTCCAGGTTTTCTTTTTTGCCGCGCCCGTTTCGTCTCACATGCACACCGGCACACCCACGCAGCATTCGGCCGCACAGGATTCTTACAGGACCACCAATTAAAACCTCTCACTCTCATCGTCGATTTTTTAATTAACGTTAAACATGCGCTCGCCTTACTAATCTAAGCTACGCTCTTTCTCACACGCGCCTTATTACTCCGTAGCCTCGAGAAGCTGTCGATATAGTACTTTATCAAGAAAATAGTAAAGCCATGGCTGATGACAATTAATTAATTAATTAATTAATTACAAATAGAAATTAATAACAACAGTAGTTTTCGCCTCTATTTATCTCTCCCCCTCTCTCTCTCTCTCTCTCTCTCTCTCTCTCTCACTTCCCCGATCTTTCGTTTTAAGTGATACTAACGCGTTAATAGTTAATAGTTAATTAGTGATAATTGTAGCAGTACTTTGACACTTCTTTTATCTTTTAATAAGGTTTTGTTTTTCCGCTTTTATCCTAAGCCTAAGTGTCACGGCAATATTTCCAAATCGGGCTGAAGCGCGCGAGTATCGCGGCGTGCACGACGCGGCCTCGTGAGGAGAAACAGCAGACGCGCGATTTTGTATTATTTTCCCTCTTTTCTTTTTTATTCAGCTCGATAAAATACGCTAACTACTTACTCGTTTGTATCGTATTATGCTTCGCGACGACCCTTCTCTCCGGCTGTCCCTGTCCGCGAAGGGACTGTCAGACACGAAAAGGGCCGTCGCTGTCGTGTCTCTACGGAGGGCAGTGGTCGGTTGAACGTATTTCGCTCGGCGAAATAATGTGTTGGACGAAAATAATTGTAGCGTACGCCGCGCCGACGAGACGCGAAAGTTGAAAGCGATAGTACCGGCCTAAACAAGGCAATCTAGAGTCCGTTCTGACAAAACCCCGAAATTCCGAAATGAGCGAAACGCGAATTCAATCTCGATTCAATAATTGCCGCGTCGTAGTCGATAATTGAATCCCTGCAGGATTGGAAATGCAAACCGTTTTGACATCAACCCAAACTATTCTCTTGATTAATAAATTTTTCGAGCAGTTTCCCTGGCGAGCAAAATTTGAGCCAATAAAGGAATAAAAGCGAAAAAAATTATTCGAATCTGTAACCCGCGCGCAGATCAATCGGATTAAACGCAACATTGCGATAATTTTCCAATAGAGTTAATAATCTCCATTTTCCCACAATTCCCACAATGATCAGGTAAATTGCCGCAATTTTTCAACGTTTATGTAATTACTGCTATTTTCGTCATTAAAAGTGATGTCGCAATTTCGAAATTACTCTTATTCGCGACTCCGATTTTGCGATCCCATTCGCCAGAGATGCCGAGTCAAATCGTAACGAGCGGAAAAGAATTAGGTTAAAAGATAACGTATTAAAAAATATCCCCGAAACGTTCCAACCACCAACCCGTCCTATAGATTTGTCTATCAATATTAACACAATGACATCCATTGTGTTTTGCTACATCTCTGGCTGTTCTCCTACACTTACGCACACAAGTACAATGTGGCGTAGATGAAACATCAAACATTAAATATTACTCGTTAAAATATAAACAGTTATCTAGTTAGTATATGCGCATACAGACTCGTAAATACTATACTCGGTGTACCTCGGCTGTATATCCGCCGTTGTTTCCTTAGTAAATGATGTAAACGACGGGGCGAGCGCGGGTCCCTACCGACATAAAGGGGTAAAACGCGATACTCTATAGTTGACAAAGTTCCCCAAGCGCTCGTTTGTATATAAATCTCTCTCGTGTATGCGCTACTTTGAAAGCGTCTACGATGTGTTTGTGTGTTTATTCGATTTCTTGTGTGTCACATTTGCGTCGCGTCTGAATCACAAGCATTAGAGAATCGTTAAATGCAAAAGGTTCGACATATTAGCGAGCTAGGGTTGAGTTGGTCGGCAACTGTATAAACTTTGCGGTCGAAAAATTAATAAATGATCAAATGCGTTTAAAAAAAAAAGTAAGTCAATTTATTCATAAATAAATATAACGAGCAGACGCTTAGATGAAAAATTACATGATATCTCACTGATACAGCTCATTGATTTCAAAATCAATGCAGGTAAGGCCAGTACGATATGTTCGCGGGCGATTCTTTCGTTCAAACAATTAAGGGGATCCTGGACAGGGGACAATTACCGACAATTACAGTCAAAGCTCGTTCTTTGAAACGGCTTTATAGATCGCAAAATCCTTTTACAGGAGTAAAGTATAGGTACTAATGAAGAGTGGGATTATAAAAAATTAGTAATAATTGAAAAAAAATATAAAAATGCTGTCACCTCATAACCTTATTTTCTAATGTAAACAGTTGTATAAGTTATATGTATACGAAATGAAATGTTCCCACTCTTCAGAATACGTGCACAAACAATAACGTACCTTTGAAATTGAGATTGAAAGCCTGAAAAAAAAATTAGAGCTTCGAAGAAATCGTGCATATTTTCCTCAAAAATATACACGCAGGCTAGTAAGCCAAGTAAGCAGAGATGGCGCAGCAATCGAACAAAGACAAATGTCATTTCGTTAGACAAAGACAGATATAGAAAAAACAAAATTAGAAATGTTGACATTATCGACACCGAGAAAGTTTGGCCGTCAGTCCAACATCCCCTTAAATTCACGAACGTTTTGGTGTTGAAAATGTCAAAAGAGTTAAAAACTGACGCTCTGAACGTTCCGGAAATTTAATTATTTTAACAAAAGAATCGTTTATACATATAGCCCCACAAACATTTGTACTCTTAAGATCTATCCAGACAAACTTGCACAAGTGCATAAGCATATGCATAAGACAATGAATTGGTCCAATTAATTTTACTTATGCTTATGTTTATACGCTATGTGCAAGTTTGCCTGCCTGAACCCTTAGCCTTACTTACAATTACATGAGAGCACAAAGGTCCAATTATTTTCATTCCGTTCGAAATTTCTTCCGTTCGAAACTTTATTATCGTCCAAAACTCTTTGTCATCTCGTCGGTCACAACTTCGTTACGTGTCGTTACATGACTTTGTCCAAAAGACCGTGACAACTGCATTAACTGGTCAACGCGATTCTCGAACAAATTCGGCCAGACACATGTACGTTGCCATTGTGCACCTATATAATTAAATAAAACAGAAAAAAAAAGAAATTTTGAAAAATATAAAAAAAAATTTCCTAAAATAAAGATATAACAGTATTTGCTTTATAAACCGCCGCTGTTAAGATTTATATAGGTTGCCAAACCACCGTACGATGATAGGGGATGCACTCCTATTCACACGAATGATCAATGATCGCGATTGGTCATTTAATTAGCCATTAGTAGTAATTCCTTAATTAAGTTCCCATAACGATCTAGTTACTGATTGAACGTACCATCTAATATTAACCATGACGTTTTATTATGAGAAAGATAAACTATTGATTCACAGGTTTCACGTTATCCTCTCCCTTATCAAGCCGCGAAATGCATTTATTATCTCGTCGCGCACTCTTCGACGTACTTATACGTCATAGAATGAAATTTACAAGTATCGTATCTCTATCGAGTATAAGTTTGTATAGTAACCAAAGTCTAATTAAATATAAAAAAATCCAACAATTATTACAAAAACCCTCGCCGCGCAGTCAGTTCTTTTCGTCAGTTAGTTAAGTTTACGAATTACAACTAGTTTTATGCTTTACATCGATCTATTGGCAATGTTTACATAAGCATACATGTGCCAGGCATTAATTACTTATTTCATCCAAACGGAATCGAATATTGTGTTTACACGTGATACTCCCACTCGGCCCCTGTGATATCTCTAAGAGTTACCGTTAATTAACTAGTACTTAAACAAGAAAGTGTTTCTTTTCGGGTCCCAAGTGACTTAGAGACTGGCTTACTTAAGGAGAACGGATTAACTGTGTGTCACTAAGACTTCCCGACTGGTTTCTTTTTTAAAAGGAGTTTTACTTTCGAGTTTCGCTTAAAATACACCCTGACAGATCGATTGGGATATAACCGAGCCCCTCTCGGGATCGGTTTACGTGACGCGGCCGCAAATGTGACGTGCCAAGTAATACCAAAGAGATGCCAAAACAAATGATGTCCTTGCGACAGGGCAATGGCAATCCCCGATTGTTCCTTCCAAGTTTTTTTTTTCCATTTGTCACCGTTCACTCTGCTATCCCGAACCTCAGTAGTCTCAGTTGCAAGAAATATCTTGAACGCGGATCTGCAGAAACGGATTGCCAAAAATTGGCGCAGCCCAGAAAAATTGCGCAATGAAATAACTGCATCGATGCTGAACTGAATTATAGCAACCGTTTGCCAAAGATTGATGAAGGTAACTGTAAAAATGACCTAATTCCATAGACTGAAATTGCTGTGGATAACCCTGTAGAAAAGACGTACGAAAGATAAGATCCAACTTCCCTAAAAAGAAAAAAATTGATGATTCTTACGAATATTCCTCCGCACTTTATCCTACGCATATTCACCAAAGTACTCGAGATGAACATCGTCTATTTTGTATTTTCACGATTAAACAAGAATAACTGCCTACGATTAAGCAAGTTAAAAGCTTCAGTCTCGATTTGTGCAATGCTATGTCGATCCGAGTCGATCGAATAACAATCGTCGAATAGAATCTAAGCCTTATTTCTACAACGGTTGACGAAAAATATCCTTGCAACTAACATTACTCCGTCAACAGCGTCGATAACGCGCCTATTTTCCACAAAAAGGAAAAAAAAGGTAGTGTTATGTATCTGGTGTAGTTGTTGTATTTATCTAGTATAGATTTTATATATGTATTATATATATATATATATATGTACGCACGTGTGTGTTGTGTGAGGGAGCATATATTTACGTACGTGTCGAACATACGCGTGCACGAATGACCGTGCATACAATGTACATACCTTTAAAAAAATACTTATGACCCCTGTACGATATACGCATATATTTTTAAAGGTATACATTTATACGAGCAGACATACGAGTGCGTGTACATACACATATGTCGTAATGAATATATATATATAGATACATGATAGAAGTAGCGTGTAAACAGTGTTCTTTCAACATATGCTTTATGTTGGTTATTCATCAATCATTAATCATTAATGTAGGAGCTACAAAAGAAATTATGCTCTCAAATATCGTTCACTTGCCTTTTTAAACTTAACTCTCTCTCGCTCTCTCTCTCTCACTCTCTTTCTCTCTCTCTCTCTCTCTTTCTCTCTCTCTCTCTCTCTCTCTTTCTCACATTTCCCTGTCTCTCTCCAAAAGAAAACCTCCTACACCCTTCCTTCCTCTCTGTTTTTCAATTCTATATCGTATCTTTTGGCGTTTTTTTGCGTGAAAGAATTCAAATAGAGATCATGCGCCTCGGCCTGGAACGTACACCTCTGTGCTGTCCAAAAGATGTCCGACTTCAAATCTCATGATTGCTTATTTTTCATTTTTATCTCCCGTTTTTCTATTTCACCATTTTTATCTACAGAGTTGTTATAATTTCACTGACTTTCTTGTAAAGATGTAAACTTTATTTAATATATAATTATTTAATATAATATATTTATTTAATGTGTAATCAACCTTCAGAATACTTAAATATTTTTCACTCAACAATTCTTGTTAAAAAATAAATAAATAAATAAAGATGCGTCAACTTTATCTGTTGTTTACAAAACTTCTTTAGTCATAAAAAACATAAACAAAATGAATTATTATTTAAAATTTATTTTCTTTTTTAATAAATATCTTTTTAGTTTTTAATAAATTTTGTTTTAATAACTGTCAAGAATAAATTTTGCGTACATATTTTTTTATAAATAATAATTATACCTAAAGCTCAAGATGTGTGTTTGATGACTTTCGATATAATTTACTCTCATTAATTTTTTTATATTGTATCATCACAGCTAATAATGTTCAAAGGCTCATAAATCGCATGTCATAAATATAGAAAGTAATTCACCCGGGCTTATCTGTCTCTTATCTTACAATAATTGTTCAATGTGAGAATCAATAGTGTCAAATCTGCATCTATCATCTATTGATGGTGAGAAATGGTTATCAGTAGAAGAGATAGTTCATTGAACATTAATTGTAAGATAAAAATTTAACGGTAATCTATCTGCAACGTAATAGACCGATTAAAAATTATTCGATGTTGTAAACAGAGTAAACTGACAGATAAAATTAAATGAAACGTTTCGTTGAGGTACGTTCGTCGCAGGCATAGACCTTTCATGCGCAAAATATTTTTAGAAGCTTACAGCTTCCACTGCGGAATTCCTTTTGTTGTAACGGATATTCTAGATTGGATCAAACACAATTGAATAGAATATTTCGTCGTGACATCATCAAAGCGGAAAGTCGAAAAGTCGAACATCCTCTTTCAGCACAGGGAGTCATTAAATTCGGGGCACTGGGAGTAAGACGGATGGAAAGCGCGCGAGCGTAAAGATCATTTAACAAATATATTCTTATTATTGAGACGGGCATTACGGCGTCCGCCACGTTTTTATTTATTTTTTTTTATTTTTCAGAAAATCGCATATCGCATATGCAAATAGCCAAATGCGCATGCAGCACACTTGTGTGATACTACTAAACTTACTACCATAGATTTATCTCATTTATTCTCTATTTTATTCTATTCACGATTAGCTCGTAAGGGGATACGACCTTACCAATACAATGCTAAAAGTTTACAAGTATACAGGTCATGTTATTACAGTTAATAATTTCATTTATTATCGTTACAATCATTACCAACTTTACGTCTATTACCTTATTACTTCACACTAAAATATGATAAAAGTAGATCAATCGATTCTCTCATCGTACCGTGTGCGAGATATTATTTTAAAGCATCCCAACGACTGTAGGAATTCCATTCTACTAAAATCGAAATAACCATTCGACCGTTCTCGAGCGAAATAAATAGCGGCATAATATATTCCCCCCCCCCTTCTTGCGTCAAAAAAAATTAAAAACACCCTCTCTTTGTATATATCATTTTATCTCGTTTCTTTTTTTTTTGTATTAGTGGCTCTCAAAGCAATCTAATAAGATCTGAGAATCATTAAGTCTCTCGATCACGTGCCTCAAGATTCGATGATCAAAATAATTATACGTTTTATAGGACTTTATTTATTCGTTTCATCTCCTAGCTAACTTGCCCAATTCGCTAATGCACTCGTGGTTTTTTTTGTTTGTTAAAAATCGCTGATCACTCTCCCGATACACTCATTACTTCTCAGTACTGTGTATTTTCGGATCATTGGATTGTGTGCGTGTGTGTGTAAGAATCGTGGATAGAGTATAGACTGTCTTGCGTGTGATTTATCCCGCTAAGGCGGCCTCTCAATTCCTCCTTCTCTCATCTTTTCTCCTCTCGTAACGATTGAAATATCAGCCCGCTGCACAAACCTTAACATAAACATATTTTAGAATTTTCCCTTATATAAAACTCACTTGTTTAAATCTCTACATTGTTTTTCGCATTACTATATACGTTTAAGACAATAATTACCTTGTCCTATCAGACTCGCAGGAGAGAAAATCACCTTGTAATTATAATTTAATGCCTTAACTGCTTCTATGTAAACGTAATTTAGAATATATCTCGTGTGTGTATAACACATTTGTCTCTTATATTAATCAGCTTTGTCTCATTTGAAATTATTATTATTTTTTTTTACTGCCTTATACTCGCGCCCGCACGTGCGAGCGATTATCACACTACCTGAGTACAATATATACCGGCGGCCTCTTCTTTATTATCTGACCTCACGCATTGTCTTAATACAGCTAAAGAAAAAGCAGGCTAATAATAAGGTTTTGGTCTTGTCGAGATTTCCGAGGGGAATCGTACGTCGATATTTGTTTTCGGTTCTTCGCGAAAATTACGTTGTGTCGATATTCAATTATCCGAAACGAAGCAAGATCGATTTGACAAAGAGTAGACTCAGGCAGTGACGAAACGATACCTTATCGCCGAAAATGTGTCCTTCTTCTCTCGATTAATTTGACGCGTTATCGCGGCTGCACTATAATGTTCGTTTCTCGACCAGATCTCACGGTTTATCGGCAGATAAATGCCCACCCTGTCTAATATCGGTCTTACCTATCTGCTATTGAACGACGCGATTCCGTTGGAGAGATTATGGTGCACTATGGTAATAATAAAAATAATAATAAAGAAGAGGAACTGCGCGATGTTCGCAATTTTAAAGATTAACAATCGCTTTGATGAAAATGCAACAGCCAATGATTACACATTGCGGTACCAAACTAAGACACATATATTATAATAATTAAAAACGGCAGGAGAAACTCATGTATATCAATAGAAAGTGTTTTTTCCACGATGGAGTTACGATACGAGTAATAAGTAGTTAAGTGTAATATTTAATTATACGACCAGTCTTTAGTGTGCGGGACGATAAAACGTGCGCTTAACGTTAAAAACAGACATTTCGCGACGTCCCCGGAATTATTTATACATTTAAGGACATTTCTTTAAATATCGAAATACTTAACTTGCTTGGCAAAAAAAATCTAACTCGCATGCTACGCATTCGCTTGTAGGATGAACAAAGATGAATCCACATATTATCTAATTAAGTTAATAGAGAAAAAACCAACGACTTAACTTAGTGGCTGTAATATTTATAGTTTCCTTCTTTATATATGCTGTGTTTCGCTCCGACTGTACGTTGAAAAAATAGTTTAACACGAAATCGTCTAAATGCATGAAAAACGGAGAGAGGCATTTACAGATACATGTGTGTGTTTGTGTGTATGTGTATGTGTGCGTGTACGTTGTGTGTGTGTGTGTGTGTGTGAAAAAATAATAAAATTTCTCATTTTTTATTTAAGAAATGAAATAAGAGATTACAATTACGGATACGTTCTTTACAATTATGGAAAGTCATCATAATTTATAAATTGCGAAAACTGGCACGATGATTAGTTTAGCATTAATAAAAAAAAAACAAGTAAAACTGCTGAAATTTGCAGCTCTTTTGCAAGCATACGTAACACCGCAAAGAAATAAAAACAAATTAATTGAAATCTAAAAAAGTTCTAACAGTCAAACTTCTTATAAGCAGTAAAACGAATTTTTTATAAGCAACCCAAATAGATAATATTTTTAATCCAACAGTAATAATTTTACCAAAAAAATTGTTTCATTTTTAAGAAAAATGTTTTAAAAATATATACAATACTCAATTCGCTCTCCCCGTTTCTCAAAGTCATGATTGTCATATAGAATAAGAAACCTAATGATCTGTAGCAGATGTCGAATACAAAGATATCTTTTAAACGTGTTTAATGTCCCATATAGAACAGAAATGAGGGATGCCTCGATCTACTTAAATAAAGATGACGGATTGTCGAAAGTATCGCAATAAAGGCGTTTCAATACTGAACCTAGGGTTTCCTTACAGGATACTCGGCATGTAAAGTGCCTTCCTTTAAGGTGCCAATTCATGAGCCGCTGAAAATGAGCGTCAACAAGGTGAACGTAGTGGTTTCGCTTTGACGCTAGCGTCAAAGAAATGAAGTTGAATTTGTTTAATATTCAGCGTCGTCGCTGAATCGTCGTTAATCGTCCCAGTACAATTAAACATAGACTTCGAAATACGTAAAATATTAATTATTTTTAAGTAATATCTTCAAGTAATAATATATTTTATGGATACATATATAAATAAAAGATATTATTTCTGAAGATTTTTACTTGCTAAAAATGAGCGTCGAGCGTTAACGTGAAAAGGCACCTTTAAAAACGAAATAAATACGAGCGATTCAGAGCAGTAAGAGTAGATAAACATAAGACAGGGAGGAAAAAAAGAGCTCAAAGAAACAATAATAAAAAAAAAAGAACAACAACAACCCTGAGAGCAAGCCGCACAGTTCGCGAAAACCGCGAATGAGGCAGGTAGTAACAACGGCTAAAATCAAAGTATATCTTCCCTATATGCTATCTGTTACATTAATTAGATGCGTCATTTCTGTATTTAAAAATACTAATAATATTGCGTTGAATATAAATATATTATCTGTTATAATTAGTAATCGTCAATTATATTCGAATAGTCCCGCTCTAAAGCCTCCTTCGTCCTGCCTTCGTTTTGTGTGTTTTTTAAATTTCATTTGCGCCACCGCTTCCGCTTCCTTCTCCCAACTATATTACCGTCTCATAATCTAAAATATTTTGTATGTACATATAGTTGTAGCCATTAACTCTTTGTAATCCTTTCTTTTTTTTCCCTCCCCCGTCTCCGCGCTAATATTTAAATTTACTTTTATCCGTCTGAGACTCGTTAATATAATAAATTAATTAGCTCGTTTATACCAATCCTCATACCAAACGCATCGATTATACTTAAGTGTCCTGTACAAATCAAATGTAATAATCGCATTTCCTTAACACCTCGCATACACTTAAGACTTTAAAATTCACGCTTTAACTTTAGTTAAAAATCGATAATAGTAAGGAATACAATATTAGTTGTAATAATTATAATTGATACACTATAAAGGTTCTTATTCCGCATCGTTATTTATCGGTATTTATTCTCTATAAAATAAATTGTAAAAAACAGCCGTAGATAAAACACGTCGCTTATTTGCCGCTCCCTCCTTTGCAAGTTAGGTATTAAATAACGCGTTATTTATTTAGAACAACCATAGTGTTTTTTCATCACGTTTTCATTTATATATTTTTCCCTTACGAATTTATCGCTTGAATGTTCGATAATATGTTAACTATTTAACCCTTTAGTTTGCAAACGCTGTAAATATATTTTTTTTCCGGGATTAAAAACTAAAATTGAAAATTAGGATTTGCTTTTATAGAAGTTCTCAATCCAAATTGAGTAGAGGCAAATAAAAGTTTAAGTAAATCAACATCGAAACTCTGTCTTCTTACTAAAATTTGACATCGTTACATTGTATATATGTATTGAAATTTTATTTACAATATAGGACTTAAAATATAATGAATTTATATAAATATAATGCATTTTAATTTTATTTATTAAAAATTTTAGAACAGCCGCAGCGCTAAAAGGTTAATTAGTTTGCTTATTTTGCGCGTTTAGAGGTAAAAGTATGTGTGTGTCTGTGTGTGAATACGTATTCATGAGTGTATATCGTTTATCTGTTTCCTTTGTATTATCATAATAATTAGGGTGTAAAATTGGTTGTTTGATTGAGCTCTCTAGTTCGCACTTTTGTTTCGTTATGTGTTTAGTTAATTGTGTTATTGCGTTGATCCCAAAAGTTCACACGAGTCGCGTTTGTTAACATTGCACTCGTTTTTTTTTCTTCATCCGATTGGCGTGTACAACACCGGCTTTTTCTCTGCGATACATTTCGTCGCAGACGAAAAAGAGAAGTTACCATTATAAGATTTCTAACAAAATGCAAAGTGGTTTCTAAATTCGAAATCGATACGTCGATCGATATACCCCGGTAATAAATACAGTCGTAAAAAAAAAGATTGGCTTATTCTACAGCTTTGAATGCAACGCGATTCAACACTTTATTGTCAGGATGCGTAACAAGCACTAATGACATGAAACAGCGAAATGAATAACGGAAAGAATGCGAAGAAAAATTAAATTAGCAGTCGATCGTTTTGCACTTAAGATACAATGAAGCCTTACACTGTCGTTCGATGGACAAGGAAAAAAAAATTATGGGCAATAGTAAAATTACGTTATATGAGATCACATTTATAACGCTTAACGAAATTGCTGGATTCTGTAACCGTAATCTATTTAATTACACCTTTACGTGTGGTATATAAGGTCTATCTTGGTGAATTATACATTAGCATAATACTCGCCATTCTCATCGATAAAGTAAGACACAACGCGACCCGCTCGGTAATTAAACATGAGCATTTGGAGAGCACTCTTCCGAAATATTCCTCGTTTAGATCTATGGTAAATCCTACAGAGTAAATACAATTAAGTCATATATTTAATCAGGTAAACTTTTCAGGTCGATATCCCCCACCGAGACATATCCACACGATTACAATATACCCCTCCCTCCACCTTATCTATCAATGATCTCGTTCTACTGATCTAAAATTTAAACACTTATAAGCATCATCGCATATTTCATAATTATCGTCGACAGTAATGATAGTGTAATAGTAATAGTGCAGTTGTAGTACTTGCAGTAGTAGCAATATAGCAAGAGTAAACAGTGATAAGTATTAATAGTAATAATAGTTGTATACAATAGTAATAATAATATAGAATTAATAGTAACAATAATAATCGTAGCCTTAAACGTGCCTAATAGTATTATAAATCGGAGGTAAAAAATAAACCAGTTTCCACGTGCATTACAGTATGGTCGAACAGAAGCCAGTCCGACGGCCACACACTAAGTTCTTATAATACAATTTGTAAAAATATTTATGATTGTTTGTCGGGTTTTCTTTTCTCCTTGTCCCCTCCCATTTCGCGCGTTGATATCATTTCCAAATCGTTGGAAGAATAGGAAAGCAGCTTGCTAAACTAATTTAAGGAATCAGTATTCAAAGTATCAGTAAACAAGAAAAAAGAGAAAAAAGGAACTGAGGAAAATACGTATTTAAGATATTACTAGTGATATGACATGAAAGTAAAAAAAAGGACGCCTACAGAAATCGCATCCTGCTGCTGTGTGTCAAAGATTTATATAGATATACATACACCATATTAAAATGTTCTATATATTTTACACTATTCTCTGTAGTCAGCCTGTGTGATCGTCTTACTTAATTATCTCGTCAATTATCTCGTTATATCATTTTTCTTTTTTTCTTCAATTATCCGGTAATAACAACTATTTAATAAATACAAGATCGTGGAGGGACGAGTGTCTCGAATGTGCAAGTCATTCGCGCTGACTTTCCATCAGAGACCATAGTTTAAATATTTCTTTTCGTTTATTCTTATCATCTGTGTTACATATACCGTGTCTGCTAACGATTAGGAAGTGAACAAGCATCTAATTTTGTGCTTGCCTTGAGAAGAATTTCTTCTCGAACGAAAACTTATTCACCTCCATAATAAATGCCATTAACGATTAAATGATTAGCATTCCTGATTCTTTACGCTCGCTTTTACTTTGTTTACACACTTTAGAATCTTTTTTTAGCACATTATTTGTATTTTTACAATTTAATATCGCGCTTCCTTTCGTCTATTTCCCAGTGCCATACAAACTTCACTTGCATCATGGGTATGTACCCTAACACTGTCGATTTGTTTATTTTACTTAACAATGAATATTTAATTTATATTCTTTATCCAGAAAGATCGTGAGCCGTTCTCACGAGCGATCAATGAAGAAATCAATATCTGAAAAAAGCCTTAAACTCCTTCTTTGATACTTCCGTTGGCCAAGTTTACAAGATGTGTTTCGATATTATCAAAAAAAAGGTATCCGTTAATTCGACCGCTCGCGAACGACATGCTGGCATGAACAAGAGACACTTTGCTTTTTGTCGTCGATTTTGTTTGCAGATCTTAGCGACTTTTTTATCGAGTATTTTATTGTACAACTAATCATAACTCTAATTGGCTGGTTTCTACAAAAATACATAGTGCCAAATTTCTCTAAATGACAGGTATCTTCCTCTAAATGGCATTTCTAATGCTTAAGAAACGTGAATCGACAGAAGAATGTCTCATGTCATGGCGCAGATTTCACGATCAACATACAGTTTGCGTTTATCTTGAATATGAAGAAATAACCCACGAGCAAGGCCAAGCCATTCAGCGCATCTCTCCAACTCGAGTTAATTAAAATGGTCATGAGGTGGGCCACTCTTTGAAATCAAAGCCTTGCTGGCCGGGTTTAGGAGCGCTGGCGGCATACCCACCTTGACTATTTTCTCCTCCTTGATACGAACGCTGAGGATAAGAAGTATCAGGGTAATTACTGTATGCAGAGTACCCAGTGTAATCTGGAGTCTTGGTCGAACTGCTGCTGGATCCCGGCGCACCAGAACCGGTATTTTGCCGCGAATACATGTCACCTGCAACATTTGTATACAACACTAAGTCATCGTGCTTATCTCGTTCTAATAAGTTGTAAAAAAAATGTAAAGAAAGTGAAGTTAAACATCATGGTGCTTAAAAAATTATTATTAAATCTAATTATTTACGGTGTACACAATTTACATGGTACACTACCTTATGCTACTATCTAAACATCGTAATATTCAAAAATCAAAAGAATAAATAATAGATAAAATTAACATACAGAAATATACAACTATTACTTTTATATATGAAATAATATTATTGAAGAATATATATATACATAAGGTTTTTTCTGTTTATTTTCTGTCTGCGTTTATTAAATTTATTTTTTTGCATCTTTCAATATTGAGAAATAAAGATAAATAATCAAACATCTTTGCTACATGACAAAGATAAATTTTTGAAACAACTTTTCAGAGACAACAAAATAACATATTTTATTCCGCTTATGTAACAAATTGCAAAAAGCATCATAATAGTAATAGTTTTCTGTTTATGAAAGTCTTAATCATTCTTTTCAATTATTAAGTTTCTTTTAAAAAGATTATATTTAATCACATATAATGTATAACATATATACATATATGTATATATATATATGTATACATATGTATGATATAAGTATATATTAAAAAGATATAGTTTATATATAATTATAAATATACATGAATTTTTTGAAATAAAACTTAATAATAAAAAAATTTATAAGAATTTATATTATTTACTCTTATATCCTTATAACACTGCAAATAATTTTACTCTGCAAACATCTGCGCATAAAAAAATCTCGCACCTAGTATCTAAAGTCTTATAAAATTAAATCATATACAGCTATTACATGAACTTTAAATCAGCTATTACAACATCAAGATAATGAGATCAGTATTCATATATTAATTTATATATGCGATTAATTTACTTTTCAATATCAATCTTTACATGAGAAATGTAGAGCCACGCAATAATAAATTATAATTATATCAGAAATTTTCTAAGCAACTTATAAAATATCTAAATCTTGTTAAAAATATTTTAAAGTAATAAATAATATACACTCGAGATATATAACTGCTTTAATCATGCATTTAATATCAAATAACTATTTATTTAGTATCAAATAACTATTTAGTATCAATAACTATTTAGTATCAAAAACTATTTAGTATCAAATAACTATTATGATCATATAGTAATAATAAATAATGTATGATAATAAATGTATGAACAAGCCATTTTAGCACCTTAAATATTTAAATGTCTCATATTTCTCATATACAATTATAGTTTTTGTACTATACATTTGTGCTCACAATTATCATTTACAAATTGTAAAAATCAAGAGACACGGCAGTGTCTCGCGCCAAGTGTAACGCGCAAAGTTGCACGTTACACTGACGCTATATTACTTTAAACAACAAATAATATAAAAATATTCACATACAAATAACTCAATTTTTACAAATAAGATATTTATATTAATTACAGGCTTCATTAAGTGACACAGTTACAGTTAAATACAAACTATGTTTTACAATAAAAAGCACTAGGTAGACATACATTTATTACACACAGACAAAGATATTAAAAATATTATACTGATCTCAGGATCTTAAAGACGAATTGATGTCGGTTGTATAATTTCCATTGTCTTTTTAAATTTTTATAGCCTATAAAGCAAATAGCTGGTAGTTATTGACGTTTCAAGAATAGATCATATTTGTAATTGTCAATAGAGAAGACATTAATTCGTCATTAGTCAAACAGGCGATAAAAGGAAATAGAGGAGAGAATACAGAATATTATTATCCTGCATCACAAATAATTATAGAACATTAATTTTCTTTAACTTTCGGCATTTGTAAAGTGATTATTTTTCTTTTATAAATTATAACATGCTCTCGGATCTTGGGACAAAAGTATCTTTTGAGAATCTGTTCTAAATCTGTTATGATATGTATACTATAAAAGTATGCAATACATATATATATATATATATATATATGTATATATTTTATATTTATATATATATATATATATATATATATATATATATATATATATATTATATACACACATCACATACACACACATATATATATATATATGTCATTTCCAATGATAAAAATGGTTAAATAACTCGATAAATGGGTACTGGCAGGGTACATGCTTTTCGAGAATCTATACGTAAAAAGTTAAGCGTAAAAGGTGTGTTTGAAAGACAGATTAACAAAATGTAATAAAAAAATTTGCAGAGGAAAGGAATATCTGGGATAGGTCAGGACGCTTCAGTAAAAAAAAAAAACTAATTTAAACGTTATGGCTCAGAAATTACCGTTTCTAATACTCGAGGCGTGATCTATAACATCGTGTAGCGAATAAAACATGAGATAATAAAGCAGATATGATGGGAATAGAATAGTTGGACGAGCGGCAGTGCGTCAAGCGTACAGCAAGCATTACTTTCGATCCAAAGAATGAACAATATGCAACGAGCATATGGCTATATCCCACTATCCCCACTCAGTTCAAGCAGAAGCCAGTATCTATACGCCGTCTTCTATTTATTCTATATATATATATGCAAAATGTACACGTATAAAAATATAAATGTGCACACGCGCACATATGTATGAAATTATATTTCAAATGAAATTATAATATGAAATTATATTTCAAATGAAAAAGGGTGATTTCTGAGCCTAGTATACTCATTGTAAATGTAAGTACAAATTTTATTCTACTTCCTTCAATCTCCATTGTAATAGCTATCACGTTATTCGTCAAATGTACAAATTTTCAGTGTATTAATTATTAGAAACTCAAGCATAGTATGTTAATGCAATTTTTTATTTAAAAAATAAATGTTATACATGCTACACATAATCTATACAAAAATAATTAACGTAATACTTTAACCATTCATTACTTTCTTCTTAAAAGCAGAATTACTGTTAAAATTGTACAATCTTGAAAAAGTATAAAAACGTTAATATAATGTTACAAAATTCATCAAGCCTATTTATCTCGCAATTGTTAAACTATTAATCCAATTGTTAACATACATATATGTGCTATCACATAAAATATCGCAGTTAACAAAGTCAGTTATGAGAATTGGAGGAAGTCTCTACGTCACAAACCAAAAAAAACAATGAACATTCTATATGTTGAAAGCATCAACCCTTTGAGTACGATGAACCTATATGTACGTTCAGCGAAACTCAATCGGTGTGATCTATGGATTCATATGTATACGACAAAAATCGTTGGCGTGGCTTATGGACTTATATATGCGTTCGATGAAAGTCATCAGCATGGCTATGGACTCATGGACTAATATATACGTTTGGCGACGTCTCCCTTATATTCTCAACATAAGTAAAAATTATGATATACATATGTATATCACAATTCCAATCACTGCAGCCGTCATTATCGCGATCACCAAGTGCATCCATAGAGAACGTTCAGCTTCTAAGTGCTCCGTACTCAAAGAGTTAATTCTCTCGAAGACCACTAGACATAAAATCAGGCTGGTATAAAAAATTACATTGCTGTAGCTAGGCGCATAGAATTAGGTTCAGAATGGAACTAATTGCGATGCCAAAAGGGTGGAAAGAGGAAACTTTGCTTGACTTGAGCTTGAAGACTCACCCTGCGGGCCAGAGGGGTTCGAGTTGGAGTTGGGCTGCGAGGAGTTGGGCTGAGGGGGCTGGGGTGGGGGCTGGGTCCCAGGAGGAGGCCCATTCTGTGGCATGTTCCAGGAGCTCCAGGAGCCCCCAGGCCCGCCTCCCGCAGCCCCGCCAGTACCCGCCGTGGGCCCGTAGCCCCCTGAAGCGGCCGCCGCCGGCCCACCTGCGATCATCAACCACACAAAACACGTGTCACCGACCGCATGTCACAGCTCACCTCATTTTTCTTACCACTCTGTTTAATTTATATCACTATTGTTTTTCCTCTAATTTGTTACAAATGTAAAGATGTCTCTACTTCTTCAGCGTTACTTAAGAATGCCTCTTCGGCGACTTAAACATTCATGCTTGGTTCTCTTAATGAATAACGTGAAAGAAGAAAAAGAAGAAAAAGAAAAAGAAAAATAAAGCGTTAGATAGGCGATGATAGTATATGCAAAAGTTGTTCTTGCAAAAAACATTAAATATGTGTATATGTCGTAATATAGATTACAGCAGTATAGATAGCTCTATTTTATAATACATAAATGTGACAATTGTTACCGTGAAATGTAAGCATGTGACATGTTATCATACCCAATGTTAGTACTTGCTATCTTTAAGCATATTAGAGATAGTACACTATTTTTAACATAGCAATTGGTGCTTTAAGATAATATGTTGTAAATAAGTGGAGTAAGAATATCGTTTTAGTGTAAAACAAAGTCTGTGTAAAGATTCAGGCAAGTAAATTTCAATTAAAAAATAGATAAAAAGATTAAACTTAAAGAGAATCAAGCATATTTATAGATAAAATAATAAAGTCTAATAGAAAAAACGATATAAGAAAGATTAAACTTGAAGAGAATCAAGCATAATATTTATAGATAAGATTATGAGGTTCAATATTTCGAATACGTATATATATATTTAAGATATATGTTATGTCAATCCAAACTAAGTGTTATTCACAATACTTGGAGATAATTAGTTAAAGTTATATCATAATTGTAGTTGCATATTTTACATGATTACTATAATATAATAATTACTAATAAAATCTATACATATCTATACATTTATATCAGACCTGGAAAAATTAAAAACTAAAAAAAAAATAAGTTATTTTCAAGAATATTTATAGAAATAACATTCTCTTTTAAAATTGCATTATGTTAAAGTTATACAATCCGCTTGTTATATAATAATAATAATAAACAAAACACAAGTCTGGGCTGACATAATTACTTAGTTTTTTAACTTTCTTTGTATCACAACACAGCCTATTATTCTAAATTCTTTCTAAAAATCTCCAGGGGGCATCGTAAAAGTAGATCGTATTATATTATAATTTGTAAATTTCTCATGTTCTTATCTTTTTCTTTCTTCTTCTAACCTTTCTAAGCAGGATGGAAGAGGATAGGAACAGGATCTATTATGTTCATTTAAGTAAAATTTTATTGCTACCTAAAGTAGGTATAAACGAAGTTGATACTTTTGATCAGACTTTAACAACTTTAGAAAAATTGTTCATATAGCGGTTTAACCACATGTGTCAATAATATTACCGTAAATTTTAATTTTTCCAGCGAGTATTGATATCAACGTCGTTCATAATCATGTACCCTGTGTAAAATAATGCAGTAATCCATTCAATAATATTGTCAATTTCTATTGCTCAAATAAATTTTCTTTAAAAAATCTCTTTAACTTTGCCAACTGAATATCAGCTGTTAATATTTTACACCGACAATATAATCGACAGATTGGAAAACCATTTTTTTTACATATATCAAAATTTTCTAAAATTTGCGTACCTCGGTCAATAAGTTATTGCTATCAATATCGGGCGAAAAGTGTGTTGAATTACATTAAAACTGTCTCATACTAATTCACAATCGATTGGATTAAGATCTCGATTAATATTTGCTAATAAACAGAAGAGGGGAAATGCGTGGCTTTTCGGAATTACATCCGAACTCACCATAGCTTCCGTAACCTTGGGTAGCTGCAGTAGGTTGAACGTTATAACTGCTAGCACCCCATTGATGCGGCGGCGGCGGCGGGATTTGCTGCTGCTGCGGCGGTCCTGGTGGTGCGCCCCAGCCCTGAGCATTGTACTGGGTGCTGTAACCCGCGTATCCACCGGTTGGCGGATTGGTACCCCAACCCTGATATTGTTGCATCATATTACCAGGCGGACCCATGGGTCCTCCCATCATGGGCCCACCCATCTGCCCGTTCGGTCCACCCATAGGCCCCATATTTCCGGCCATTCCCATCGGTGGGCCACCCTGTTGAGGTGGGCCCCACTGACCCTGATGACTATCGTTCATTTTGCTTGATGAATCCCGCGGTTCTGCCCTTTTAATTTCAACCTGAAATGAACAGATACCACACATATGTATTATAAATTTAATTCTTTCTAACAAAAATAATAAAAGTTTCAGACTTGTATCATCAAATTTTTGAAAAAAATTATAGAAATTTACATTATCGTCATCTACAATTATCTTTACAAATTAATGTATATTTTAGGCTAACAAGTGGGCTATCGTTAATTAATTTTATACTCTGCACTAACGCTTGTGCTACCTTATATAGAAATAATATTTAACTCTAATTATAAAATAGAGAGCCATTAACTGAACTTATATTGTAAACTAACACATTTTTTAGTGTAATAATACTTATATAATAAATATTTAAAAATATTTATCACACTTAATACTATTCAAGTTATAAAATTAATTCAATTCTATCCCTTTCAATTCTACGTATAGTTTGTATATACAGTAATGTTCGTATTAGTAAATAAATTTATGTGACTAAAATTCTTATATAATATTAATAGGCTTCAAGGGAGGAACAATATCATCACATACTTATTTTCTATCTTTTGCATAAAATCACACAGTTACATGATGATGGTGTATTGATGTGCTATACCTGCTTTCCATTCAGGTTGACAAAATGTTCTGCGACACATCGGTCCACTGCTTCTTCATCCTCAAAACTGAGAAAGCCGAATCCTGTCGTCCAAACGTGAGAGAGTATAATCAAAAAATGTTGGCCACAATAATACGAGAAAACAGTTTTTACAATCAATGCATAAAATATGCACACTACCAAAACCTTTTCCCTCCCAAAAAAAAACAACTTACAACCTTCAGTCTTATGATACTTATTAAGTAATAGATTTTGTCATTTATATTACTAAATTAATAAAATAATCGCTTTATATATTGCGCAATGTAGATTCAGTAATTCATGGTATGATTGGCACATTGTAATGATCTATATATTATGATGGTAAGATTTAACAAATTAAAGTTAACACAGTTCAAAGTCCATTAGAACGCTAATTTATTTAACGTACTAATACACAAACTTGCTTAAAAAAAAAAATCATATAAGAGACAGACAGCAGGAATTGAGGAAGAGATTGTGCCACATGACTATTGGCTGAGCACATCTCTCCTTGTTGCAACCAGATTTATCGCAATGTTTCATTAGGTCATTGTGACTTTTAATAAAGGTACTTTTGAAATGACAAGCATTTAAAATATATTATGAGGAGTGAAAAATTACACTATTACACTAAATATAAAAATCAATAATTTATTTTTTATGTTTACAATTTAATTTAAAAATTATTCCTCAACTATCCATGCTCACTTTTTTATTACAAAATTAAGAATTAATAAATATTTATTTATTATAAATAATTAATCATTTATTTCTTATCTATATTGATTAATGTCAATACTATTACGCAATTAGTGATTGTAATTATTAATCTTTCTATACATAATCTAGATTAATATATAAATATCGCGTTTAAATTGTGGAATTTGTATCTAAAAGTTTTAGTAAACAACCGCAAATAATGGTAACAATTTTAATAGTGATAAGATTCAAACTTAAAATTTTCATATTAAATTTATAGCACACACCATCTGTATTTCTATGGTCGGTATTCATAGTCGTTTTTTATTTTAAGACCGTCTTAAGTAATGTCTTAATGCTAATACGGCTATCACATTGGTTCATAACAGCTTAAGATCGTACTTAAGATCGTCTTAAATATGAGATTCGACTATAAATGCCGGCCTAAATATATTTTTGTATATAAGTTCTATGTACAATATAATATGCAATAAAAATTATGATGCCTTATGATACAGATAGGATAAGCATTATTATTAAACAAAGAATACGTCCGTTATCAGACGATTTTGTAAGATTAAAATTGTCTTGCTTTTTCTACAATTTCAATGACGGCTGACTTTAAGAAGCTTCTAAACAGAAATAGAATTTCGTTCAATGTAAGGAAATAGCATATAAAGCCTTAGAATATCGGCTTCTTGAACGCAGCCGTTCAAACAGTCTTTATAGCCGAAAAATATTTTAAAATAATTGATAATAATTGCTCGTATCTAATTGGATTTGCTAAATACTAGTCACAATCTTATTTGTAAGCATAGCAATGATGCTTAGCCAATAGTTTCCAACTAAATATTTAATCGTGACTTAATTCAGTGTTATTGTGATTAACAATTATTTTTTAAGATAACATGCGTTATTATCCGTTTTACAAAGTAACTTTTATATAAGATTAATATAAATAAGATTATAATTATGGACAAAAAATACATAATTATAGATAAAAAATTACATAAATGAGTTACTCTCAATAAGAGGTCTAATAGATAATATGTATTAAATGATATAAAAAAATGGAACTTGTAAGATTTCTTCCTAATTACATAGCAAACTTAAGCTATGTGTGATTTACAGTAGCATAATCTGACAGAGCCTTACGTAATAAAACTTAGCCGGAAACGCATTATTTATAAATAACTGTATTTAATTTAATGTAAAATACCGCAATATGATGTGTAACAATAATGAAAAAAGCAAGATATATTATTACAAGAGATAAATCAGGATATCGTAATAATTGCGCAATATTAGATAGATTTAAATATAATTGTTAAAAATCTTACAACAATCATTATAAACTGCACTAGACAAATATAAATTACAAATATAAAAATTATTTATTCTTATTAATCTTATATCAATTTTTATTGTACATCAATAATGGGTGTGCTGTAATCGTCAGAATTTTTGATCGAAACAAGTTTGCTTTTAAAAAATTATTTTTAATGCCAATTAAATATTCAACTTTATTTTCATTTATCCTCCTATATTTACAATATAATAAAAAAACATTTTTCAAGAATTCTGACTGTAACTCTGATCATCATAATAAAAATATTTATTTCATCACTTTGATGCATTATTTAATAGTTTTCACGACTTATTTTCGAAATTTATAACACTTAGAATATCGAAAATGTTACTTTGAAACTAGCAAAACATATATAACTCTTCCCCTCTTAAGGAGAGAAAGGAAAAGAAATAATAAAATACCTGCAATGCTAATAAAAATATCTTACAAAAATGCCGTAAAAATCATCAAATGCATCAACAAATATATCTTGATAAAAAAATCACTCGTACTCACCTCTTGATTTCTTCTTCTCCTGATCATACATTATGACTACTTCCATGACTTTACCAAAGCGAGTAAAATAGGATCTTAAGTCAGTCTCCGTCACGTTACTTGGCAAGCCACCAAGAAAGACTTTCGGGAAACCACCGCTGCGTTTTGGCTTTTGTAGAGTACGCGGATTACACGGTTTTGGATCAATCTGTAACGCGAAACATCAACAAAATAGGTTTCATGTAACTTTTATTTAATATACATTTAAGATCATTGTACTGTCTCAATCTCCTCAATTTCAATGTCCTCAATTCCACAAAAATATAATGTCATTATATATAAAGGATGAAGTATGGCTCCATATATAAGAGTATTCAACTCATAATTAACAAGTTAATTAAAAAACTTAAATTTTCGAGTGGAAAAGTACGGGATCGTATAAAATTGAGTTTCAGGAATCATAAACCGATACATACTTGACACTAAATATAATTTTCTGCAATATATTTAAATACGATTCTACAATCTTATTTAAGATAAGTATTAGGATACATACCGTACGTCCATCAAGCTGGTGGGGACCATTTTGAAGGACCAGAGAAACATTAGCGGGATCGCTGAATGTTACAAATCCAAATCCACGACTGCGACCAGATTCGCTGTTTTTCATAACAACACAATCGATGACTTCACCATAACGGCCGAAGTAACGTTGGAGATTTTCTTGGGTTGTCTCCCATGATAATCCACCAACAAACAATTTTCTGGAACGAGACAAGAGTATCTCTTCAGTATCGTTAACATACTAATTTATTCACTACGCAGTAATACAATTTGCATGACCGATAAATAATATGTCGCTATCGATGGGTCTTACATCTACTTGAAATGAAATCTACTTCTTATCTTTACAGGAAAAATACTCGGTGATATTTCTCGAAACACGAGTCACACAAACGAGTTCTTCAAGTCATTTTTATCCTTCATATTAATAGTAATATTTGAAAAAAAATATATATTTTTTTTTTTATATAAAAAGAGATCCTAAAATTGTTTCAAAACAGTTTCTGAAAATAACATTAACATGTAACAATTGTATAATTTACATCTCAAGCATATTAATTCATTTCAATGTTTTAATTATTACTGTTTAATAATTAGATATTCTATAAACATATCTGAAGAGAGATTGGTTTATAATAAAAGTGGACGCTTCAAGCTCACATCACACAAACGTACGAATCCTCTCAAAGCACAGCGACAATCCTATCCTTTTTCATTTACAAATGATGCAACTCTTATACCGACACTTTCATACGCGGTATAAATATTCATGAGCAACAAACGTGATAATTCCGCATATCGCTTTCTAAACTACTTCAAAGTAACCAAGCTCAAGGTAGACACTTTGAGGAGTCGCGTCCCAATACTTCGGAGCACGCGAATTTGTAGAAGGGGAGAACCGGCTGCTCCAAAAAGATAAAAACGTGCTGAGTCATACGAGGCATAAATACCGCCGGCGCCGTGCCGATGCTCACGAATATCAAAATCAATTGATATCCACAACGCCATTCGTCCCCCCGTCGCCGCCGCCGTCGCCGCCGTTTCGAAAAACTCAAACACGCTATTCCTACACGTTATCGTTCGCATCCGCTCTCTCGTTACCGCGCGCGGAGGCGCCGCGCCGGAATCCTCCAGACGGGACCGCCGCGCGGGCTCCGCTCGGGAATTGGAGCATAAAAATAGAGAGCAAACCGGCACAGAGGACGGGCGCCCGAAAACGCGAGGCGCTTTCGCGCACCGCTCTCAGTGTGCGCTGCCATAAAAGAATGCGCGGGCGACGAACGGGACCGCGGAGGCAGCGGTGGCGGCGGCGGAGGGCGGGAGCGGAAGGGGATCTCGAATTTTCGCGGAAGATCCTGACGAGTCGAGAGCCCGACGGCGCGAACGCGCGGCAGAGCGAGAAGAAGTCGCCGCGTCTCGCCGCCGCCGTCGCCAAAAAGGAAAAAAACCGCGAACCGCCAGCGTATACGGCGGCATAGTGTCCGCCGTTGACCGCGATGACGTTCCACGTCGTCGCAGGACGGAATCCACGACGGCGTGGAAGAGTCGAGAGAAGGACGAAGGGATCCGTTCCCGCGATCGCCGGCGCCGGCGACGGCGACGGCGACGGCGACAGCGGTGGTGGTGGTGGTGGTGGTGGCGGTGAGCGGTAAACGGGAACGATGATGGCCCCGCCGAATACGAGGAGCGCGAAGGACGGCGCCGGGCGCGGGGGGTTACGCGATACCGCCCGCGCCGACACCGAGGGGGCACCCGGTTTCTACTCACCCCTTTTCGTCGTCGTCCATTTCGGTCTTCACTCTCATAATATTTCACTTAAAACTACGAGAACGCGGTCAATTTCAGGGCGCGAGTGGGAATATGGCACGATGCTTTAGCGCGGACGAGGGTAATGGCTCCGCACAACGCGACGTCGGGAACAGAATGTAAACGTAACGAAGCGACGCGCGTCACTTCCGGTCTCTGAGCGCGACGACGCTGGTCGAATCAGCGACCCGGCCGGCAGGGGCGTCGCCAGTGTCGCAGCCACGTGGCCAACCAATTCAGATTGACTTATTTGATCTCGGTTTAACTTATTTTTTATCTTTTTCTAATTCTTTAGAAACAGAAAGGAAAAAAAAGTAAGTTAAACTGAGATTAAAATTAATCTGCGTTAATAGAAATGGACATTTAATCGATTGATTTGTCAGTATAATTGCAATCGATCAATCAAAGATTGACAATAAGTTATACAGATTTTATTATAAAAATTTTGCTTCGAGCAATTCTTCCAGTCAATTTAATCTTCGATTAGGCTAATCGGAACCTAATTAAAATATGATAGACTGCAAATGACGCCGAGTGCAGCTACGAGTAAATCAATTTCCGACGATAAAGACGCATCATTGCGAAAGAAGGATGATTTGCATAATGGCATACAATTAAATGCATAAAACGACAGATAAACGCGCAAATCGAAAAAAGTAAAATATAAATTATCTTGCGCTGTTTGCCAAATTCGATTTATCTGCACCGAGCCTCTCTCGATTTACATCTCGAACTGACTCAAATCACCCAGGAAACCACCTGGGTTCCCCTCTCTCTGCGCACGGCCCTGGGAGTCAGAGCTGTTTATTCGCGTCGTGCGATATATATATGTATTTCGCGCGATATTCGTGTCGCGTTCATCACGCTCGCGTGCGACGATTTACTCGCTGGAAACGGCAATATCCACGTATCAACGACGTGCGAATGTTAAAACTGGTTAAAACGTCGCCTGAACACGCCGGTCATTCCGAGTTCAACGATCTGTCGTCGCGAGGTCCGTTCCGCGCGCCGCGTTCGCACTGTTCGCAGCCTTTTTTCCTGCAGTTTCTGCACTCCGGGCACTCGGCGAGTGCGGAACGGATCGCGCGGAAGGGCCTAAGCAGAATGGCTGTCTTATAACCTTAAAGCTGGCCACACACACTTTTTCGTAACAGTAACAGTAGGATTTCGACCAATCGCGTTGCTCGCTTCAAAAACGTACGGCCATACGTTCCCGAATTGAGTAACACGATTGGTCGAAATCCTACTGTTACTGTTACGAAAAAGTGTGTGTCCGGGGCCTTAAGACTGATTTATAGAGGCCGTAACCGTTGATTTAAGCCGTAATCTTTAAGCCCGGTGTCCACGATGCAAGAACTGTGTCCAAGTTTCGATTTAAGCCAATCAACATGCAGATCTTACAGAAAAGTAGCAGTTTCATTGGCTTAAACCAAAACTTGGACACAGTTCTCGCATCGTAAACACCGGGCTTAAGAAATTGACCAATCGCAGTCGAATGTTCTTCTCACATTCGACTGTGATTGGTCAATTTCTTAAAGATTATGGCTTAAATCAACGGTTACGGCCTCTATAAATCAGCCTTTACGTGCAATGGCATTAAGTAACATTCACTCCATTCGCGTTGCTTGCACTTTTTGCACTCAGCATCTTCGCTTTCTCTCTCTCCAACGGCCGAATATTTATTTATCTCATTTCAAGTGCAAAAATGTTTGGAGATTTAAGCAACGCGAACAAACCTATTAGTACATTACGTTGTCTAAAGCCTGTCCACCATGCAAGAACTGTGTCCAAGTTTTGGTTTAAGGCTCGGTGTCCACGATGCAAGAACTGTGTACAAGTTTTGGTTTAAGCCAATGAAACTGCTACTTTTCTGTAAGAGTTGCAAGTTGATTGGCTTAAACCGAAACTCGGACCGATTTCTAGTATCGTGTACACAAGGCTTAAAGCCCGGTGTCCACGATGCTAGAACTGTGTCCAAGTTTCGGTTTAAGCCAATGAAACTGCTACTTTTCTGTAAGAGCTGCAAGTTGATTGGCTTAAATCGAAACTTGGACACAGTTCTTGCATCGTGGCACCGGGTTTTAAACCGAAACTTGGACACAGTTCTTGCATCGTGGACACTGGGCTTGAGGAAATAGACCAATCCGTTTCTTTATGCATAGGTGCATATGCATAAAGAAACGGATTGGTCTATTTCCTTATGCTCATGTATATGGACCAATCAATTTTCTTATGCTTATGTTTTTATGCGCTATGCAAGTTTATCTGGATAGATCTTTAAGCGGGGAGCACACACTTCTGCATAACGCATAATGCGTAAGCATAATGGAGGATTCACACTGCGTCCGATGTTCGACGTACGACGATCCGACATCCAATAGGAAATTTTTGTCTCTAATAATAAATTCTGTTATTGGATGTCGGATCGTCGTACGTCGAACATCGGACGTGATCGGACGCAATGTGAATCCTCCATAAGAAAATTGATTGGTCTATTTTCTTATGCACATGTGTATGACCCAATCAATTTTCTTCTTTCCAATAGAAAGCAGAGTGGATTCATTTCTATTGGTCAATTCTGTTAACTTTAACCATCGGTTAAGCTAACTGTGGTTGGTGAAATTGGCCCTAAACATGGCGATGACGAATGGAATTACGAATACGCGTGAATCCGCCGTGACTGTTTTGCCGTCCGATGTTACGCTGCGCAGCCTGCGCTGTTGCAAGGAAACTGTAGTGTCATTCGGTGTCATTCGATCTCGCGCAATTGCATTCGGAACACTTTAACGAACCAAGCATGATGGATCTGTTGACAGAAACTGGGAAAGGACGTTTACCCGATTACGAGGTGCAGGGAGCAAGAAAAGTGAGCTTCAGCCCGTACTCCGACAACGGAGGGTAGGTCGAGTGAAAGTAACCTATACCTCTATTGATTTCGAGCATCACGACTGAAGGACAGTCATTTATACATTCCTACGGTTGATCGGTATTCCTGATTTTCACTTTCTGACACTTCTTTGTTTCTACAAGCTTCATATTCTTTATATACTTATGGAGTACTTGAGAAGTTCACAAAACTGTAAAGATTCTGTCTCATCTTCCAGGAGTGTGGTGGCTCTTGCTGGGGAAGATTTCTGCGTCATAGCCGCGGACACGCGTCTCAGCACCGGATTCTCCATCTACACTCGGGAACAGGATAAATTGTTCCGCTTGTCGGACACCACTATCTTGGGATGCTCCGGCTGCTGGTGCGACACCTTGACGCTAACCCGTCTTCTAACCGCTCGCATGCAGGTATAAACTTTGCACTTCCGAACCATGTAGATTAGGATTGGAAAATAGTAAAGTATAATTATATGATATCGTACAATATACATATTAAATTGTCAGACAGTATGTATAAACAGTTGTCTTGCTTCAGATGTATAAACATGAACATCAAAAGGAAATGACGACACCAGCAGCAGCACAAATGCTGTCGATAATGCTGTATCACAAAAGATTCTTTCCTTATTACGTCAGTAATATACTTGCTGGATTAGATGAGAACGGGAAAGGCTGTATATATAGTTATGACCCAATTGGGCATTGCGAGAAAACTACATATAGGGCTGGTGGTTCAGCCGGCGCACTTTTGCAACCACTCCTCGATAATCAGGTATATATACATATATTTTAATCTCTAATATACATATACATATAAATTGTCTTTATACAATGTGAAACGTTTAAGAAAAGGGAGTTACATGATTGATACTGCAACTTATAACTACAACTTATAATTTTATATCTTCTAGATTGGCTACAAGAACCAAGAAGGCGTTACTCCTACGCCCCTGACTCAAGAAAAAGCTGTAGCAATCTTGAAAGACGTTTTTACTTCTGCGGCTGAGAGAGATATATACACAGGTGATGGAATAACCATCAAAATTATTACCAAGGATGGAATAAAAGACACCAGTTTTGCTCTGAGAAAGGACTAATGGGGAAAAAAAGCATTTATAATATATCTGCGCAAATAAAGTTATTTGAATATTCCGACACTGTCACTAAATTCTTTCTCTTTCAAACATTCTTTGAAGAAGGTAACACGGAGAGAGGGAATCTAATCATTTTTTTGTAATAGATCTTGAATGCACATATTGAAATTGCATACATGATAATCTGAAATATATAAATACACGTAAGCGATACTTGAAACGTTTTTTTTTTTTTTATATATTTATAAACTACATTTTCCACTTAATATATGAGCGTGAAAATCTTATCTATATTTATTTTATAAATTTTTAATAAATCTTTGTGATGCTCTCATTCAGAACAAATACCTAATACTTTATCATAAATTAAAAATTTTATTCTGCCACTCAAACATACGTTTCGCTTTTATTTCATGATTAGCATTGGTAATGTACACTTAAAAATCTATAACAAACGATTTACGCGCGAAGGTAACTCAATAAGCCTTGTTTAACGTTATACGCTATGTTACTGTATGCACCGTATGTAATCGTATATTACTCCGTACGTATTCGTGATATCCTAAAATATGTTTCTTTTTATTTCATACATAAAGACAAGTTAATTATAACCCATTTTTTACCATTTTCACAATATCCATATAACCAAAGGAAAAGAGGGTAGGGGTTTGTTTCTTTTTTTGTTGCGTTCCATTCTACCGTCTTCCTTCTCATAGTTCTTCCTTGGGAACAGTATATAAGGATCGAAAGATAGACATTGCTTCCCCCCGAGATTCACTTCTTCGTCCCGGGGGCTGTCATCGGTTTGCCACGATCTTTACCGCGCAATTTGATTCCGAGTACTCGCTCGATTTTGCCGATCACCATCTGGTTCGGTATTCCACGTCCCGCCTCGTAGTCATTGATGACTTGCGCCTTCTCGTTTACTTTCTGTAAGAAGCACATTGAAAATAAATGAAAATATTCGTGCTTTATTCTCCTCTATTAATAAGTGGTTTGATGAAATTGTATGACACAAATACTTTACCGTAGCCAGATCTTTTTGCGACATTCCTTTGCTCTGTCGTCCTTGCTGGATAAGTTTGCCGAGTTCGAGTGGAACGTGATCATGCTTCAATTCCTCTGTCTCACGATCCAATTTGGCCGTGTTCTTCGTCGTCACATGTTGTCTGTTCGCACCACCACCCCCTAGTCAGAAACATTATTTGCCTCAGTGGTCGAATTGGCAAAGATGCCCGTCACGAATTGGAAGGAAGTGCAGGCAGGTAGGTACGAACCCTGGCTGGGGTGATATTTCCGCAATAAGTTCTTTGTATCAATAGTTTTGAAGGATGCTTATTGATCAAGATAAACATCAAGGAGTTAAATTAATTATTGATTTAGGACTGGTTGTTCCAACCTATTGGTGAACTAACTAATAGTTAAATCATATGTCTATCTTGTTTAACTTGAAGAAAAAACAAAGACACATATATGATTTAACTATTAGTTAGTTTACCAACAGGTTGGAACAACCGACCCTTAATTACGTGTATTAATTAGACCAACAAAACTGTTTCAAGACCGACAAACAATCGACGAGCAGTGAGTGGAAAAAAGTATATAAAACATTATATCATATAAAATGTTATTAGACTACAAAAAGATCCGACCGAAGATGGCACTTCTCTTCATTTAATTATGGTATTACTTTTCTGTTTCAAAATTATTGTATTTTCGATAAAATATTATCAGGAAAAAATAGTAAGACAACATATGTTTGCGGCAAGACACTTTTAAAATATTATTATTCTATATCTATAGAAACCGCGTGTCATTTAAAATATTGCTTAATGAAAAATCTACGATGCTGTCTCTTTCTATTATAATATAATTTATGTAGTATATTGATAAGTTATTATACATACTTCCTGAAATAGATAACCTATATACATAATATTTACATATATTCTATAGGTACATTAACATTAACGCATCAAAATGCTTTTAAATTACTTCGAACTTTTTACCTATGACTCTCAATATGATACAATAATGCGGATTACGTGCACTTTTTTTACTGCAACCATGCTAATACTTGCATACCTTGTCATTCTTAAGAAAGGAAATAAAAACATGATAATTAGCATTTTTACAATTCTCAGTTCAGTGGAACTGTTTTTTTAAAGATTGTTTGGAATAAGACAAATCTTATCAGTCTCCAACTGATTGCTCCAGTTTTTGACACAAATCTTTCAGCACCTTTTCCCCTTATGAAACCGTGATGTAACTCGGTTCCTCTTATCATAGATAAGAGAGTACGCAGAATCGTTCGCTCGGTACGCAGACTTTGTTTATGTTGCGACAGGAACAGTCGCGAAAAGAATATGCAAAATCACCCGGCGAGGGGGAGAGTCGGACTCGTGCTACTCACACTTCGCCTGCGTCTCCACGGCGTAGCCTTGTCGCCGAGCGTCGTTAACCGCCTGTAAACAAACACAATCCGGTTACACAATCGCGCGGCGCAAATACCTATTGTACGCGGCGGCTGACCAGCCGCGGCGGACCACGTACGTACACGAGCTACATTGGTTACCTTCTCAGTTTTCAGCGTGGACGACTTCGGAGCGCGTTTACGGAGAGTGATAGGCGCGGTATCCCAGTCTGACATGGCGTTTAAAAAAAAAATAAAAAGAGGGAATATATCACAACAACGAGGGACTGCGGAGGAGGTTTTGTTCGCGGTGTCCGGGGGAGGGGGAGGAACACGAAGCGCTCGCGCGAAGGACGTTTTCTCGGACACGCGTGTGGCCACTGCGACGATAGCGACCGCTCTATACTCCCGCCGCCGTGGTGCGTGGTGTCGTGGTTGCGTTTCCAGCGAGGTCCCCCCAAGCAAGGTCTTCTCTCCGCCTCGCGGACGTTCCGAAAATCATGCGGCGCGGCCGCTCGATCGACCGGCGCGAAGCCACGATGATTCCGCGAACATCGGGGGTCGTCCGATTACCGAAGACACCGCGGGGATACCGCGCGGCGTGCCCTCGCAGCTCGCAGCTCGCCGGATTCGGCCGGATCTCTTCCTCGCTTAATTTTTTTCACCGCGACGCCGGCCGGAAAAATTGCGACGCGGCGCGACGCGACACATTCCCGCGAGTCCCACGAGCATCGACCCGTGACGGCGTGACCGCGAATTTCGAAATCCGTTATCCGAAACGCGACTGCGGTGTGCCAGGGGTGAACTGGTGAAGTCCCATGAAGCCAGCGTACGGCGTACCGGCGTATGGCGAAATCGAAGAATTAATTAAACTTGACTAATCACAGGCTCGTTTTCGTTTACGCCAGCACAAACATCGGCTGTCCCATGGA
>NW_020219665.1:168735-188558 GCF_003070985.1 Temnothorax curvispinosus | reverse complement strand
GAAAGTTTTTGGATGGACTTTACGTGTCCGAAAAAACAACAGTTGTACAAGATGATGAATAAATTCTTCAATTTATGACTGGACGATAGAATTTATTAATGCACATATTTTTATTGACCCAATATTGAAATAAAAATGTACAGTTTTTAATTGTCTCTATCAACGTTACTTTGATACCTTTAGGCTATGCACATAAAAAGAATAACTGCGATTTAGTGTATATATATATATATGTCTTATTGAAATGTTTATTACCATTTTTATTATTATTTTTCTTGAAACTTACAGTTTTTAATTGTTTCTGTCAACGATACTTACTTCAAGCTATGCATACAAAAAATAGCCCTGATTAAGTGTAGATGTGTTTTATTATTATTTTTCTTGAAAATGGTCTCAAGAAAATGAATTTTCTCGAATATTTTGGTGTTTTAGTAAAATGTACGAATCCAAAGAAAATTGTTCAGAGATTTAGTTTTTTATTAATTATCAATTCTTCAATGAGAGTGTGAGTACTATGTACACTTTTATGTAGGTAGATAAATTATTAATTGAACTGCCATGCCGGGAGGGTTTGTTGCAGCGACATCAAGGACGTGTAAGCACGGTTGATAAAGATGCGGGGTTAGATCAACAGTCATGCATCTTATTGTGATAATAATAATCGTTTGAATTTATTTTAGCAATATCAATGCATTATTTCACTTTATATGCGGAAACGGAACATATTAACGTTGACAAGAAGCGTGCGAACGAAAAAAAACGATGGTTATTTATTCGCAACATAATTTAAGAAATCTATTTTATATTTGTAATTGTGCCGTGGCGTTTTAGAAGCTTTAAAAAAATTTTATTTTACGTATTGTATTACTCAAACGTAGAATCGCGCGGTATACGTTGCTTGCGAAGAAATTGATGCGCGTTTCTACGAGCTACGATCCTATAATTGCAAATTAGATGCAATGTTGTCACAATACTAATTTACACGCAGACTGATTGCAGACATGTCTTGATTTGTCACGAAAAGCGATTTGAATAGAGAAGGGAAAAAAACCAATGCGTATTTCAACAGGAGTAAAAGTCACTGTTGTAAGTCAGAGTCGCATAATCCTCCCCAGTCTCATTTTTCTGATAAATATAACAAATTTCAGCGCAATATGTAGCACGCACACATATATCCTAGAACGAATTAATAAAATAAATGAATAAAACAATAAAAAGATAAGCTAAGATAAAACGAAGAGTCGACAGTTAAAAGACGGAGTCCATAAGGAAAGGAGGTAAAAGCTAGCGTTTTACTATAGTGCATATATAAGGAGTAACTTGTCCGGGGAACGGCGGGACGGCGAAGTAAGTATGCCGAAGCGCCGAAGGCGTCGAAAGGAACGAGGCGCGCAGATAATGGCAATGCAAAAGCAAAACATACCAGGATTACCAGGCTAACTGTGAGATGTACATGACGTACCACAGTTGAAAATAAAATCAGAAAAGATTGGATCCACTGCACGAAGCGGGAGCAGAATACATTAAGAATTAATTAAGCTGCAATACGATATAAGAATTTGCTCATCGCTTCGTTCAATTTGAATATTCAATTCGCATTATCTTCAATTAATTAGAAAAGAAAAAACTATAGATTGACGGAGAGAAATTATCTATGAACTGCGAACGAATATCGTAAAAATGAATATATGCATTGCCATGAATATATTATAATATTAATGAGTGACGATTATATAAGTTATATGGCTTATATGAGACAGAATATATTTATTATATTATTAAGTCGTATAAGATGCGTTTGACTCTCTGAAATCGGACAGTGCACTTTCGAGCGGCATGCGCTGATGTTCGATTACAAAATCGCGGTAATGAGATTCCAGCTAATTCAATTAATCAATTATCATGAATAATGCGTCGTTCTTCTGCATTAAACATCGAGAAATGAAATATATTACGAGTAATTAATTGTTATCGCACGTTGCACATTGATTCAATCTTTACCTTTGGACTATTACGTGTAGATAAGATTACCTGCGGCTAGCAATAAGTACGATTCGATCTTTCAACTTTGTTCGTTTCTCCGTGAAAAATAGACGAGACGGAAGAAGAAACATATTACGGTAGGGGGCCCGATGATCCAAAAGAGATCCGATAAGCCAGCTTTTGGTTACACTTTTTTTTTTTTTAATTATATCTTTAATATCTTTTTTGGATATCAATATAATCAAATCAATATAATTAATCTTGATTAATTGCTTTTGACGATTTATTCGTACGATATACATATACGCGCACGCGTGATATTATTTCGAGATAAAAAATGATAAAAACTTTTATTCTCCGCTAGAAAATTAAAATCCGTAAGTTGAATTCTCCTACATGGAAAATTGTTTCGATTAAATAGAAAGATGGAATTTTCTGAAGTGCTCGAATCTCCGTTCTAAAATTAATCACAAACTCTTCGATAATTCGCAAATAAATTTTTTTCTTGACTTAGATTCGAACTGCTTTAAGTCTTTTTTTAAGAGAGCGATATTGATAATGGAATGCGTTCTCGGGAACCGATCCATATGTAATTATTTTTACTTGCGTCATTTGATCTCGTCAATTATCGTTCTTTGTAACATTGTTACAAAACACGATTGCAAGCGATATAAGAGATATCCTTTTGCATATAAAATTCCTGTTATGAACCACAAATACTTCTTTTGATAATTTTAAATATTTTTATTACGCCATCTTCTTGGAATGAAAAAAGAAGAAGCGAGCGAAGGAAGAGCCAAACGAAAAGCCGTTTTTATCGGGGCCGACTCTCAGTGGTCCTGTATGCAAAGAAACTTTGGACTTTATATATACAAAAAAATATGTTTGTAGTAGCAATTGTGTGTACGTGCAAAAAACATTTATTATTTGTCTGGCTATATTTGATAGTAGGTGTATCGATGCCGCACGATCTTTGAGCTTTATTATACATAGTTATGTACACGCATGTGCGAACTACGTACATTGTACACGTAATGAAATCTGCGACATGCATTGAAATATTCCATTCAATCAGGATGAAATAGTATTATACTTACAATTAGCTTTAGATGCTATACACTTTCGAAAAAGCAATGTGCACGAGAAATTGTACGCAAATATTATTAAACGTAGTCATAAAAACACATAAACTGTCACTCTGTACCGACAAAAAGAGGGAGAGCAAAACGTCATTCCCGACCTTGTGTGTTTATCAAAATAAATAAACAATAGCGATACTGTACATCAATTTACTAGTATTTGCAATATTTTCTTGCTAGGAATATTCCTCACTTGCGCACGGTTTATTACAAAATCATAAGTACAGCATCAAACATTTGAAAATAATATGCAAATCTACTTTTGTTACAAATTATACATATAATTTTAATTGCTACAAATTAACCATTTTTCGAAATGTACTCCGTGTACTTTTTCTTATGAAATACGGACGCGCGGCTTTGCAGATCTATAAAGGGCCTTCTCTAAGAAAGACCCAGGTCGTTATTTATTTAAAAAATACTCAAAATGTTACGAAAAATTACGCATTTAAGGAGAGAGGAATAAGACTTTGTGTAAGGGGAAGAAGTCACTCGTTAATACGTTTTGCAAAAATCAGGATTTATTAACTGAAATAGATCTGCGAATCGAGAGGGACTGATTCTTACGGCGCGGCGGCGCCGGGCCGCGAGCCGCGATGCTTCTAAATAAAAAAAAAACTAAGAGAAGACTAAAGGCCATTGCACGTAACAAAGTTTTAGTGATAATCGTAAGGCCGTAAGAAAATAGACTAATCACACTCGATTATTCCTCGAGCTCAACGAGAATAATCGACTGTGATCGGTCTATTTTCTTACGGCCTTACGATTATCACTAAAACTTTGTTACGTGCAATGGCCTTAACGCTTTTGTCGCGAAGCGGGCACGAAAATATTTACGCGACCGAAAAGCGATCGATCTGTTGCTATAGTTTCTACATTTGGAAAATTTTTGAATTAATATGATGACTATTTTACGTCGTATTAAGTGACAGGAAATACATAGATAGTGAAATACGTAGATATATTCTATTTATTTTCAATCTGCATTTTAACTCGAATCGTATATTTACTATTCTTTTCATATCGGATTACGGTCATCGTGCTATCTATAAATACGAAGTTAAAATGATACAATCCTTCTTATCTACTGAATACATTGGTATTCGGTATATGTATTAAACATCTAATCGCTCACAATAAGAAAACAATTTGCTGGATGAACAAGACGTGTTGCAAACACGTAATTTGGCATTCAAATATTTGATTGGCTCAACGATCACGATTGTTGATGCTACTGCAAAAACTAAATTTATTGTTGCATCCACCAATTATTTGCTGATTATTCAAACATTTTACACGCGCTTGAATGAGGATAGCCTCTATTGTGATTTTGCAACAGTTTCTTGTAACCATCACCGTAAAGAAGAATGAGAGCATTTTTATATGCTTTACACATGTTTTTATATAATTATGTGCTTTGATAAATTTATATCCTTCTTTTTTTTTTTAATTCTTTTGAAAATCGGTAATCCTCTTCGGCGTCCGAAGATAAGGGAAAAAGGATGAAAAGCCCCGAAGATATTCCGCGCACTGCGATTTACAATGCAAATTACTTGAGCGCTCCGGAAGAGCGGCGCATCCGCGTCAGGAGGGGGAAAGGGTTGAAATGCGTAGTGCGCTCGGTGGGGTGGGGACTCGGGTGAGATCGGTGAGATAGAGCGAGGAAGAAAACTGGATAGTCTTGGGTCTCTTCGAGTTAGTGCTTCATCTTCGGTCGCGAACGGTCCGCGTCCTGCACACGTCACGTCACGTCAGTCTTCGAGACGCTCGAGCGTTGGTCTGTGCAGTGGGTCCCGGTAAGTACATCGCGATTTAAACGAGCCGCGTACCTCGCAACTTCATTCCGCGACCGCGTGGAAGAAAAAAAAAGAAAAAGAGAAATGGAGGAGGAAGAAAAGAAAAAAGGGAGAGAAAGAGAGAAAGAGAGATCTAATGCCGCGAAACGCGGAAATTTCGATACTTTCACATTCCGCGTTACTCGTCAGCGACACACGATCCGCATCGCCTGTTTTCTGCGTACTTACGTCACGTATATCCGGCATATCCCTAATGCTTTCTCAGCGGTATGTTATCTCTGGCACTGATGGCCGGTTAGAAACTACGATTGCCAAGTGTCAAAAGTTACAAGTCAAGGCGACTTATCAAGGCTCTCTCTTGAACACGTGCAATTGACACACGTCCTCTCGGGTTGAATATCCACAAACGCGCGTTCATTCAACACGCTGAAGAAAAGAAGGCAGCAGCATAATGCGTGTATCCAGATATAGCTTGATTTTTAGATACTTCCAAACGTTTCGCTAAAGTGGCGATTTGTCTTTTTTCCCTCTCTACCTCCGATGATCTGAAGCGGCTCGAGGAACTTTCCGAGGAGATCGCAAAAGTTGCAGAAAGTTTTTACGGATTTAAATAACAGAGATTACTATTCACTGATACTCATTTAAAATTTCGTCGGAATTAACGTTGCACGCGTTAGAGATATCGCGCGAGATATCTCACACGTTGTGTAAGAGAAATTTTGATGTAAATAAAACATGGGGGGGAAGAAAAACAGAAATGTGTTGCGCGACAGCGTGGTGTCAATTAATTATCTATCCGAGCGATAAAAGACTCAGTTTACTCTTCGCGCTGTCAGTTCCGTCAAACATTACATTTCAGATTGAAATTACTCATACATCTAACCGATCGCAGTTTACCGCGAGTTAGTCAACAATGCCTATTTTCCATTTTTTCGTCTAGGTGTTACCGAGGATGCTAATGTGAAAGATTGACCGTCACTTCCGTGAAATCAATCCCGGACTATCCTCTTCGCGCTTTTAGGCTCGACGGATTTCTATCTGACTTAAACCACATGCAGAATAATTTTCACGTTCGGCGTATTAAAGCGAGAGACTTATGCCTTGATTCGCGTGCGCCGAGAGATATATGAACGCTCGCAATTCCTGTTGTCTTCCGTGAGAAATTTTCAAACGCGCCTCGAGCGTCGACAGTGCACCAGAATCGATCAACGTCGGACGCATCCCGTCTCTCTGTCGAGCTTTCCATTTTTTTTCTCTCTTTACGCCTCGAAGCTTGCTGCTCCTGGAAACGGCGAGCGAGCTTTTTCAGCCAACTCCTCGACGGCCCCACGCGGATCTGTGTACCGCGACTGCGGCGCGGCGGGGCGGCCGAAAGGTCGTTGTCCCGCTGCGTCGGCGTTTCCGAACGAGGGGAATTAAATCGGGCTCTAAATCGTTTGATCGGGACTTTTGTGAAGCGTGCGACAAGCCCCGCGCTAAAAATACATCCTAAGAACGAAGCGCGCAGTTGGGACGTTTTAGCGAATATTTTCCTGCGCGTTATGTACAGTTAAATACTTCGAGCGCATGCATCTGTTCTTCGTTCACATTTTTGCGTTTCTGCACTTGGTGAATCTCGCGAACGTATCGACACGCGCTTGATTATATCATCATTGAATATATTTATGATATGAGTTATATCAAATTCATATGATATAATAACTCTTGATAAGAGTTATAACTTCAGGAAGTCGAAACTTGTTTCGAAGCACGCAATTATTTTTTTCTACGATAATTGGAAACAAACACAGTAACACGATACGTCCTTTAACGTTCCTCTTTATCGCTGTTGAACAGCGGCGATTTTATATAAGAACTTTTTGCACATGTAAGTCACATGATCACGATTTTTTATCACGGTCGTGTCACGCACGTGCACGCGAGAAGAGGAACTGATGTCCGCTAATCTAAAATTGAACGTAAATCATCTTCACGCTTTTCCTGTTTTGTCTTTTAACCCGCGAGTCACTCCTGTTCCATATTTATCTTGCGTGAACCACATATGCGTAATCCCGGGTGTTAATGCGGTGGATGCGAACACGATGCACTTGACAGAACTTTGGTCGTGATAATTAATTGTTTAGCTGCCTGATAAAAAAGATATTCGTCAACAACTTTTACTTTTCAAAACGGAAAACAAATGGAATGGCTCATCTTCAATATGAGTTGAATATTTTTCTCCGGAGGCACGTGTTCTTTTTTAAATTTGTTCCTTTGGGAATGAATGTTCTCTTGTTTACACTCTTTGCGCGGGGCTAACAGTTTTTGAAAACTATTTAAGTATGATAATTTCTTCTTGGAACTGTAAGAGCGCTTTCATGGCCGAAGATAAATTATTCTACGGTAAAATCAGGGTTATTTTGTACCGATTGGATTATGCGGTGCGACGACGTGCTATAACTACATTATTTGTTATAACTAGATATACGGTCCTTAATTAAAGCATTTTTCTCGTCGAAACGCAACAAACCAGTTATTGCAATCTATTTCTCGCATATTGCTATATGTTGTTGATAATACTTGATTGATCGTATTATCAATAACGTCCCTGCCAACAATATTAACAAATTTTGCATAAAAATATATATATATATGTGTGTTTGTGTTGCTGAGGGAATTAATTTAACTTGCACAAGTAACAAGGAAGAGCACGTTTCGAGATGTTTTATCTGATCTCGAAAAAAAAAACTTAACTTCAAGCGTAATAGTTTAATTACGTGCAGTTTAATCGCTTGTTTATGTAATTATTTTGAATACTATAGTAAATGACTGTATCTGGTAAGAGATAATAAAGTCCACATGTGTGTCGTACTTTATAAATACTTAAAAGCGTTGGGGTCAAAGTCTAAAGTAGACTTTTTACCGCGTGTAGTCGTGTTTAAGAACTTTATTATCTCCTTTGATCGGCTCAGTTTCAACAGCAGGTATGTTAATATCCGTTTCTAAAAAAAAAAAGAACTATTTCAATAAACGTGGATTTTCAAAGCAATATTGTATATAATTACTCTGTTTTTAATTAAAATATTCTATGCATTATTTAATACTCTCTATCGACTCCATCGATCTCATTCGATTTTCACTGGATTGATTCCTTTAGAGTGTTTAGAGCGACAGATATGTTAATATTCATGAATCACCCATGAATGTGTGAATCATTTAAATAACATTGAAATAACATTGTCCAGCTACTTTGCCCTCAATGCGAAGGTATGCTATGTTCTTTATTCATTTATTCATATCACTGTCAAAGGATATTTGCATACACGAAAAGAAAAAAAAATAAGATTAACGACAATGCATCGTCTAAGTCGCCGAATTCGCGGCAGACCAGTGGTTAAATCACGTGGAACGGGAAGAAACGTAACGCGCTGTTCCCTCAGTACGAAAGTCCACTTCAGCCTGAAACGTTCACTCGTGCCGGATCTCTCTTGAACTTTGCGCGCACCACTCATTCTATGTATACAATTCATCATTCGCTTATCTGTCAGTGCAGCGCGTATAAAGAGGACACAATCTAAATGCCTTCCCTCCCCGAGGAAATTTTGATGCGCTAAGCGAATCGTCAATAATACGAGGCATAATCGCGAGGAGACCCCTTCCACGTAGCGGCGATCCTTTATCGAAGCTGCGGAAGGCATAACGATAACGTCCGACGCTTTCTATCGGTTGATTTGTGCCGTCCATCGACCATTATCTTTTCTTTGTTCCGTAATCTGACGCGGCGTGCTCAAGTACGTACATGTACACATCGTATCGTTACTTGAACGGTGTTCGTCGTTGTATATGCGCGACGCGCGAGTTGTTCCGCCTTCGCCATCATTTTGGAATTCGCGTCCGCGTGAAAAGTGAAAATCGATGACTGCAAAAGTGCACGATTGACACTTTTTTATTTGTGATCGAAGCTTTAATCGCCAATTGGCATCCGCAATCGTAAGTTTGATTCATCAATGTCTCTCTCTCCTATTCCTTTCAAAACTGACACAATTTTGCAAAAATTATATTTTTATTGTAATTAATATAATTATTATTATAATTAATATATTTATAATAAATATATTAATTATATCATTATTTATATAATAATATATATTAATTTTATTAATTATATAATTACAAACTTAATTATAATGTATATGTATACATTCACAGAAACTTTCTCTCTCTCTCTCTCTCTCTCTCTCTCTCTCTCTCTCTCTCTCTCTAGCTTTCTGTCTTTGAATGCTAATTTTACTATAAATATCATCAAAGAGATAACATGTCTGAGTCACGAAATGTATAGAACCGAGTTTCTATGATCTAGCCGATTTAGCACATTTCGAAAGTATAGCCTTGTAATAACAGATTTCGTAGGCCAATCTAAAGTTGTGATATTTTCCGGAAAAAAACAAATAATAATGACTTATAATTCTCGTGTTTTTAACCGACTGGAAATAGGGTTTCTTTTTGCAAACTAAAGAAGCCGATCAAATGAACAAAAGTACATATTCTCGATCCAGTTAATTCTATATACAAATTGAATTTATCTTTGTTATAAGCTTTTTATTTAAATCTTGAATATTAAAATAATTAATGGAAACAATAAATATAGAAAACGGGCTAGCTAAGAACCAAGCGCGGCAAATGATCCGCAAAAGTTTTATTTTTATTTCTGTTTTACATATCTTTCAATCTTGACTGCGCGCCGATTAAATTTGTCAGACTTGAAACCTAGCTCTGGTTGGAGTAGTCAAATCCCCCTTTACATCAAATTAAATCGAATCGATTTAATTAGGTGAAGGGATTTTACTAATCCAATCGGAACTGTGTTTCAAGTCGACTGACAAATTTAGTCGGCGCGCAGTAAAGATTGGAAGATTATGTAAAATAGAAATAAAAGATAATGTAGAATAGAAATAATAGATAATAGAAATAAAAGTAAGACTTTCGCCGCGCTTGGTTTTTAGTTAGCCCGTTTTCTATATTCGTGGATTTCCATTGGAGCCTACACTTAAAATTTTGGAAACAATAAAGTCACAAGAAACGATCGCATTTTTCGATATTTACATCTTCATGTTTTATTATCAAATAATATAATCACCAATCGATATTATTATTTATTTATGACGAAACTGTTGAAGAGAAGAATGGAAGAAGTCGGTTAGTTTTTGGTTAATACAATTCGATTCGAAAGTTAATCAACACAAAATATAATTGAAACAATACACTATAACAGCATGAGTCGTTATGCTTGTCGTAGCTTGCGCAATATAAATGCAGAAATTGTGACATCAAAAACGAAGTGTGACGATTTCAAAAACAATAATGCTGCTACACATTCTCTCGGACATAGCGTTACATTTGCATCACGTAATACATGGCACGATGACGTGATTGATATAAATCTGAAATAAAAGGTGATTAATACTTGTGCAAGGAACACAATTATTTTCGTATCGACTGATTCTCTTTTCATCGACAAAGAAACGTGAGAGGAACGTACGTGATTCTCGCTGACACAAGACATTTCTCACTTTACACAATCAGGTTTAATGTTCAATAAAAACAACTCAAGGAAACGATCTAACGCTCCGAATTTCAAACTGCACGCTTGAGAATTATGTCGTTTAGGAGAAAAACTTGTTCTCTCAATGTTTTCTCTTTTATCTCTTATATTCGCACGAGATTGTAATTTTCGAGAGCTACTTCAAGAGTACCGTGTCGCATCAATTTCGTTTTTCTTTCGATCTATCGACGGTAACACACACGTGAATGCTCTCAACACGTAAAAGCTGATAGGCGAGCACACGTAAAAATGCATACCTACACTGTGCTCCATAACGAGCGATTCTCCCTTGAAGTTATCCTTACTTTCACCTCTTGCTTGCAACATCTACATCCACGTATATATTGTTGCGAAAATATAGCTCATGACGGTGTCTATTGCACACCAGCTTGCCCAATTTATCCTCCGACAAATCTTACTTCTCTGAGTTTCTTGTTAAATAAAAAAAAACCCTGATTTTTGCGACGAGGAGGAACATGAAACAATAGTTTGTCATTGGTGTTTCCAATTTGTCAGAATCTTACTTCTTTCAACTACCTGTTAGACAAAAGAGCCGATCTTTGCGACGAATATGATGAGACAATTTTATTGTGCTCCCAATTTGTCGTTCGAACTTTACTTCTCTCAGTTTTTTGTTACATAAAGAAGTCAATTTTACGGTTCGAAAAGAAGTATAAAGAGACAATTTTGTAATTGGTTTTCCCAATTAATCGATCTTACTTCTATCAGTTTTCGGTTACATAAAGAAAAATAGCGAATTCTTATCGATGCTAATAAAAAGAATTCTTCTTTTCGCGAATCTCGCGTGGTTTAATTTCATTTTAATACGGAGCGGCAGAGTCCTTCATTTCCAACGTTATTTGCCTCAAGCAAAACGCCTGGGAAAGCTACTCAGCTAAGTACCTACTAAGTACTTAGTACTTACACTCGGGAAAATTGTAAATATACGATGAGAGGACGAAGATGATTGAAAACATGTTTTCAAATGTTCGATAAAGACAATAACAAGCGCGGCTTAAAAACTACACGATCGTTAAATATCTATTGCAGGCATGCATTAAGTGCGAGATTTATTAACGCTCGAGAGTGGCGGTCACAATTCAAAACAGAGACTTTGTTTTATTCGCATTACGATGACGTCAAAGGCCTACCAAACTCGCGTGCGTACAGATATACAAAATATTTTTGCTCCATATTTGGACCTTATCGCTTATAGTTCACAGGAGCATGCAATAGGAGAATCGCATATCGCATTGCGTAACGCGGCATCGTTATTTCCTCACTGATGGTGACAGTTTCTTTTTCCTTCTTTAAGCTCGTGTGTACGCTACGAAGTTCATGATAATATCTTCGACGCGCAATTACTCTCTTCTCTTTTTTTCTCCTTTATTGCGAACATTCTGCTGGACTGATAGCCAGCTGCCGTTCGTTAACTTAATTATTTCGAAAACAGTGTGACGACTGTCCGCGGGTCGACTGAAAATTCAACATTATTAACTTCCCGACATTCATTTACGATTAGATAAGATTAACGATTCCGCGCTGTCAATGAAATCATCAAAGGTTACTGGACTTGGTACTCTCGGAGTATGATCAAGATAATACGATCTTGTTGACGTGTACCCGACCACAATTGACGATCTGCGTTCTACATAATTGGGAAATCCGCGAGGCTTTTTCAATTATTCGTTTTCTCGGAGTATTGCGTTAATTCTTTTAGTCATCCTCTAATTACTTACTGACCTTTTATTCGTTCACTAAGTCGTGTTTACGCGTGTTTATCAGGAAATGTATAGAGATAAGGGGACTCTTATTCAACTATTTTATCTCGTAATCACTTTAAGTAAATATTAGATGCGTCAAGAGTTTAATTGATATGGTATAACTATTATCAATCTTATTATAAATAAAGATAGATACGCTTTAGTCGGTTCTTGTAAGAACGGGCGACGAGAGGCGCGGCGGAATTTAAAAATAAACGCAGACGAAGGTATAACAACAAATGTTTTGGTCCAATGTATTGTAAAATATAACCTTTTTCATTCACTACTTTGAAATTCAGATTGCGAAATACAATTCTGTGTCACGGACGACCGGTAGTGGCCGCGTGTATCTGTATGCACATGTCGTCAAAACGAGTGGCTCTGCTTACGGGTGAATCATCGTGCGTCGGACAGAAAATTATATCTCGTAAAATACAAAGCTACCTTTGTTCCCCGGTCACAAAACGACGCACGCTTTATGCCGATTATATTACGTGGCGAATTAAGCCACAAATTCCTCCTCGGTTAATTTATTGCTTTATTTATTTATTTATATAGAACGGAGAGGAAAGGAAAAAAATCGGAGATTTTTTATTTGTTTGTACAATATCAATTATACTATAGCCGAGGAAATACATATGTTGACACTATATGCTAATTTTACCGGTAAATGATAATTATTGACTGCGTGAATTTTACAATAATAGCCTGCCATTTTAGTTCATACTTGCGAAAGGTGTTATTGAAGAAAAAAATTTAAAGTATCAATAAAGAAGATCTCCTTTGATTGCAACCGGAGTTACAAATCGAAAAAAGTTTTATTCAACGGGATTCTGTTTTATAAAATTGTAAATTTATAGCCTCCCTAGCCTTCTTCAAATTGTTAATTTATCCATCTGTTACATGCGTCGCAGATTTCAAATCGTCTGTAATCCCGAAAACAAAACTATTATGTAGATTTGTAGAATTCCGTTGAATGACGGAAATATATAAAACCCACTCGTCATGGACTTTATCCTTCAATAGCACAACGTCATAAATTGCCATTGTGTTTACTTCAGGTCTAATTAGCATTAAGCCGGTTTATCTAAGAAAAGAATCAGAGAGCGCGGTTACTTAATACGTTGAAAAAATAAGAGTTTCTTTTTACGATCGTTGCGAGTCATTTAATTGCAATGTTGTCTCGTTTTACGTCTACCTCTGCGACCCCCGACTATCGTTATTGCGGATCTTCGTGGATCTCTATCGAAAGCCCGCCGCGCTGGCTCTTTGTTCTAGGTCGCCTGGATTGGAGCGTCAGATGAGCGTTCGAGCATAATCGATCCTTATCACTCGATCGGTTCGCATAAAGCGCGCTACGATGGAAGTATTGATGCACGAGGCGAGCAACCGGCGGGAAAACGGCACGGATACGACGGTCTGTATGGCCGACCCCAGATCTACGTTCAACGAGAGGCGAGAGGACGCCGGGATGCCGTCCGACACCGCGCACAACAACAACGAGGAATCAATTGACATCATCTTCGAGAACATTACCTACACCGTCAGCCTTGGCTTCAGAAGAGGTAAGCGATCCTTTAGTTACACTGTTAAATATACTAAAGGATAGAATTTAAATCAGCGTACCTTGCGTTAAATAACATTTTGTTATCTTTAACTACCACGTGTGTCGAAATTTGTTATTTCAACACAAAACAGTATTATTTTAACTTTGTTGGTTTGAGTTAAATTAACGACATATTGAGTAAGAGCACTGGTGACCTATAAGAATGGTTAAAAATGACTCGAATTGAGTATAACTAGATACTATATATGAATTAAACAGTGTATAAATTAAACCAAAAAGTCACTTAGCTTACGAATATATGTATAATAAATAGTATTTGTGTTGCTTCCCGACGTAAAAAAATTTTCTTATGCAAAACGACATCTTGGAAGACGATAACTTAAGTCGATTGTGATAACCATGACAATAAGTGAGAATTCCCTCGGAGTTGGAAACGAGGAATTATGGAAGCGTTGCTATATAACGATGCCTTCAACGGCGCGCGGCGTTAGGTAATCATTGCGGTGGAAAAATTTCAGGGGAGAAAGAGATCTTGCACGGGATTAACGGAAGGCTCCCTAGCAAACAGTTGATCGCTTTTATGGGGCCATCCGGCGCAGGAAAGTCCACGTTACTCGACGTCCTGTCTGGTTTCCGCACAACCGGAGTGGACGGTGTCATATATGTCAACGGCCGTGTTCGGCATCTCAACACTTTCCGGAAGTAAGCACAGTCTGCCGCATACTTTAATCTTATCAAACTTGAGACTTTCTAAATTAACATAAGCTACGTAAGTGATTAAATAATCAAGGAAATTATATAGAGGCATTTTATACATCTCGGTGTCTTTCCGCTCGATTTGACACGACTCATGCGTTGCCAATTTCTTTCGTTGCTGTTTTAACGCTTCGTTAATTATCCCTCCTCAGATGCAGCGCCTATATCACGCAAGAAGATCGATTGGAACCCCTGCTCACCGTGATCGAGAACATGAGGGTCGCCGCCGATTTAAAGCTGCCGTCGAACACGCCGCAACACAAGAAGGAGATGATCGTGCGTAAAAATTTATTAACTATTAACTATTTCGATAATTGATAAGAAAAAAAATCATCACGGTGATTTATTAAAATCTAGAAAGAATTATAAATCACACAGTGCTGTCAATGCTTTGTCAAATCTCATTATCGCTTGATAATTATTTAATTGTTATTTGAGGATAATATAATAATGTGTATCATTAGTTGATCAGCACCAGTGTTAATTGACGTATTAATTAAATGACAGGTGAGATTTATCGTTGAACCGATTTAAAATAAATTATAATACTTTATAAGGATCAATTGCATAATGTTGCAGATCGAAGACATTCTCACGACACTTGGTTTGTACGAACACATGCACACGAGATCAGATCGATTGAGTGGCGGCCAAAAGAAACGACTCTCCATCGCATTGGAATTAGTTAATAATCCCATGGTGATGTTCCTCGACGAACCCACCACGTAAGTGTAGTGATTTGGACTTTGATCATTCGATGCTATCTGACTTTCCTATTTTTTATATATAAGCTCGAAATTGAATGGCTGATCCTCTTTCAATCGTCACGTTCAATGTTAACATCTTAATAATTGCATATTCTCGATAAATATTTACACATTTAAGTGCAATAATTCAATTTCTGTTGCTTTTTACTTAAATGATTTTTTACAATTGATAATCTATCTTTCTCTAATAAGGATGGACAGAATTTTTTTATTATTTTTTGTTTTGCCTCGTCATTTATCGCTGTACTTTTATTGACATTATCATATCATAATATTTCGTTACGGCGAGAACTACTATTGTAATTATGTTACACAATATATTGAATATTAGCGTTTCTCTGGAGTACAATATATATATAGTATTTTCAATTTTTACCCAAAATTGTTAATAACTATTAATTTATGAATATCGCTAATGCTGTTTAAATAAAGATTATTCATTAACAGCCATCTTATATTTGTTATTATATTTTTACATTTGCCATACTTGTTACAGAGGTCTGGACAGTTCATCTTGCACGCAAGTCGTAAACTTGCTAAAAATTTTGGCGCGACAGGGTAGGACAATAATTTGCACTATTCATCAGCCAAGTGCGTCCTTGTTTCAATTGTTCGATCAGGTAAGTAAGTGGGTCACAGAAATTATAAAAATGCGTTATAGAAATGATAAAAATTCCTGCTCAAAAACATCGATCTCGTTTTGATTCTCATTTTTAGAATTGCATTTATATGATTAGAATAATGACAGGAAAATCAAATTTCTCTCGCAGGTATGTGTGTTGACGAATGGAAACTGTCTTTACCAAGGAGCAACGAGCAAGCTCGTGCCATATCTGGAAAATATGAAAATGCCGTGTCCTATGTATCACAATCCAGCAGATTACAGTACGTATAAATAATTCATCCTTCGGCGAGTTGTTCAGAAATTTGTTAATATTGCTATATGCTGCTATATGCAAATATTGCAGTAATCGAGCTTGCCTGCGGAGAGTACGGCGATGATAAAATCGATTCATTGATAATGGGATCGCAAAACGGACGAAGTTTGCAGTGGTTCGACAATCCGGAAGCTCTAAGGGATGCGAAAAGCTTGAGAGGTACGGAGAAAATCGAAGATCATAAAAATCACGTTACAATAATATAAATACAAAATTGTGTAATTTTATATTTTATTAAAAATTATATTAAAATAAAAAATATTTTTCTGTGTATTTACATATTTTTGACAATTAATTGCCTTTAAATATTTACATCTGTAACAAAGTATGATATTATAGCGTTAAATCATTGTGCTACAAAATTAAATGGCAGACTCAAGTCTAGATTTATGTGGCATCGTTTAATCTTTGATCGTGTTTTTTTTTCAGCGGCACATCCACTAAAGAAAGTAAGGAACGATAACAGCTTACACGCGACAAATCTCGTTCACCAAATCAAGATCTTGCTAAGGAGAGGATATATCATGTGTAAACGAGATACGGTAAGAATTGTTTGTTCCATCGTGCGTTTTAGAAAATTAAAGACGTTTTCCATTGGAAAAAAAAAAACTCACTGGCACTCAGTGCTGTCAGCGCCAGTGAGTTTTTCCGATGGAAAACGCTATAATATTTTGAGAATTTAGAAAGTGCCAGTCGCCATCGATCTTGACGTAAAGAACGCTACGATCGCACGAAGTTTTGTTTAATAAATCCGTGCATGTATATCGTTGCAGACTCTGACGCATTTGCGCATCATTGTTAACATAGTCGTCGGAGTAATGCTGGGCTGCGTTTTCATGCGATCCGGCGCCGATGGCTCCCGCGTTCTGGACAATTACAATCTTCTCTTTTCCATCCTCATACACCACATGATGACGACGATGATGCTCACGATAGTGACTTGTAAGTATTGATGATTTCACGATGACTATACGGTTCTTCGGTAACTTTTACCGCAAATGAGAGATTGCGTAACGGACAACGTCTCATCTTTGATTTGCAGTCCCAATGCAGATGTCCATCCTCCTGAAGGAACACTTCAATAGGTGGTACAGCTTGAAGGCATTCTACACGGCGATAACGTTGATCGACGTGCCGATTTCGATAGTGTGCTGCATATTTTTTTCGATAATCGTCTATCTCATGTCGGCGCAACCGTTGGAGGTCATTCGATTTTGTATGTTCTTGGCCATCAGCATGTTAATCATGTTTATTGGACAAGGTACCGGTCTCATGATAGGCGCTATATTTAATGTCGTGGTAAGTATTATCAATTATATCAATAATTAATTAAAATTGGTCGATGAGACGCTGACTTGTTCGCAGGCTGTACGATCTTTGCTATTTAATTGCATGTGTAATTAAATAAGTCTCTTCACCGACGTCCAGTCTTATCAGACTTAGAGATATTAATTTTACATATCAGCAACTTCCGTGACTTTGATTCCATTAAATGCGTCATTAACCGTTTTTTTTACTATGTTAATAGTTCCACAGTTTTTTTTTGTAATTATCAGCATTGTTCAGATAAGACTCCTTATATAAATAGCACTTTTTTGTCGCAAAATGTTTCATAAAGAAGGTTTACAATTTTCGAAGTAAAACGTAATAAAGAAACATTTTAACTTGAAGAACGGCACATTTATGGGACCAACATTGGCAGTACCGCTAATGATGTTCGCCGGATTCGGAGTGTCGTTACGCGATCTACCAAGCTACCTCAAGTGGGGTAGCTATCTCAGCTATTTACGATACGGTTTAGAGGGGTAAGAATTGCTTCACGCTTCATAAGTTTTGTATTACCTAGCAATATTGTATACATATATCATGACGTGTATTTCCAATAGTCTATCTATGACGAAATTATATCTCGACATAATTCAATACTTTTTATAATTCAAAATATTACATAAATTAGAATTATTTAATAATAATCCAAAATTATATAAATATAAAGTGTTATTTATGGCATAAATTTAACGTGTGCTTTCGCAGATTCGTTGGAGCCATTTACGGATTGGACAGACCCACTCTGGACTGCAAGGAAAAGGGCGAGCTGTACTGTCACTATAAATACCCTTCGAAATTTCTCTCAGACATCGCCATGAGGGGAGACCAATTCTGGAACGATGTGATCGCGCTCGCTATAATATTACTCATCACACGATGCGGCGCATATATACTTTTACGATGGAAACTCGTGTCATACCGATAATACCGATACGGTTAAACCTTTGGAATGCGATTATCTTATACTCTGACTGCTACTGTATTTAAATAGCTGAGAAACTTACTTAACTACGTAACTCTCGACCTTTCAATTTGTAGCATTGCCTGAAGCCGCACTTGCCGAATGCGTGTAGCTTTCGAAATATTAAAATAATTCGAAATACCGGAAAATGTTAAAAACGACGGGCTAAACAATCATTTCTATTAGTCGCTCATTTGTGTCTGATCGTATATTTTTGATGCTATCTTGAAACTTTATCCGAACCGCATATCTCTATTTATAGCAGAAAAAGAGTGCCACGAATATTAAGCGCTCTGTATATATTCTTTCTGTATATATTGATACATTGTCCGATTATAATCTCGTAATAGTCGCAGGAATGAGTAAGACTGTGCGTATGCCTACGTGACAAGTGTATATATGTACCTCCGAGTTGATATCGAGGGACATTGAGACGGCAATAAGTTCACACACGTAGCAATATATTGTTAGTGAATTACTGCGATAATATTTAATTTTTATACTTAAATGTGATACGTGCGTGATCCTAAGGAATCCTACGTGATAATGCGTGATAATGTACGCGTCGCGCGTCAATGGAATGAATTGATACTTCCGTTGAAAGATACGCCACTTGAACATGTCAGGTCCAATTCAATTGCATCTGTCATAGCTTTGAGAGCTTTCGGTTCATCCAAGGTTTTGAGCAAATACGTTGAGGATAAAAAGCGTGGATTATGTCAGTCTCTTAATAAGAGGATGCAAACAGCAAGCACTGAACGAAAACTCTAATTCTAAGATGCAAATAGACACTATTCACTGAGAAATTATTTTTATGTAATATTTTTTTTAAATTGTAAAAAAAATGCCAAACTGCTGATTGTTGAAATGACAGATATATTACAAAACAATTACGTTTACTCAATTCTTCGAGAAAATTGACCGATCGACAAACAAAATCTTTCAAATTTATTACGTGTTCTTTATGCATCATCATTATTATTATCGTCATTATTAAAACACGTTATACGTTTTTATATTAGACTATTATATATAATTATATATATTTTTACGGACATTTATTATTTTGTTTATCATTTATTTAAGAAGATAAATGAAAATTCTGGGCTACCTATTTGACATTCTCGTTAACTTTGTTAAGTCGACGCATTGATTATTCACTTACCCTAAGATATTTTACCCTAAGATATTTTAGTTTACTATACTGTTATATTTAATTTATTTTATAATAATAACGCCAATC
>NW_020219665.1:120057-148735 GCF_003070985.1 Temnothorax curvispinosus | reverse complement strand
CCCGCGCCAGAAGGACCGATTATTGCTGTGAGTTTCCCCGATTCGAAATGCCCCGTCACATTACGCAAGATCTTTTTCTCGGTCTCTACAGTAAGCATTCTTCTTTAATCATATTTATAGACAACACGTGGAAAACGCATTATAATTACAAATAAAATTGTGTAATCTTCAAAACCTGGTTCTTTAAATCAAACAATTTTCCAAGAAAATAATGCGCATATACGCAATACCACTTATAACTGCGTTTTACAAATCATTCATAGATTTTCAAGATCGCTAAGTCCTAAATTAATAAATGAGATAATTTTAGCAAAAATCCGAAACGCGATGTATCTGCTGTCGCTATCGGCTGTTAAATATATAATCTTTGATATATGTACACGGAGAAAATTTTATAGTAAATATTACTATGGTGTCGCACTAACTGCGGACCATCGAGGAATTTTAAGTTAAATTACTATGTTTATGGTAAAAATTACGTTATTTTATCGTTTTTAAAAGAATAATTATAGTATTTTAACTTGAAATTCCTCGATGGTCCGCAGCTAGTGCGACACCATAGTAATATTTACTATAAAATTTTCTCCGTGTAGCACACATCTTAGACATATTATAATATGTTATACGAATATATGTCATATTATGTGATATGTTTGACTTGTAAATTTTCAATTTTAAGATTAGAGCAAACAATACATGATTTGTATTTTTATTACACATTTATGTAATGAGATAAATAATTTTCGAACACTCTGAAGATATTTAGGATAATTGTTTTATATTGCGACACGTAATTATAATGAGCTTTTTAATGAGAACAAGAACTTGTTTGCGAATCATAACTTATAATGACATTTTTATTTTATTTTTAAATAAAATATTTACGTCATTATTTTTAATTAATTTATATAAAGACATTCAGCTCTTTTTACGGCTTATAAAATAACATGCTTTTCTAAAACACGAAATCTTGTACGATCATAACATTAACTCTATTTAGGAAATTAACAAAGTTGTATTAGTTACTTGTACATGCTAATGTGAAAAATTTGATAATTAACATACGTAATCTTTTGTTATTTACTTAAAATTTTGCTATTGCGATCAAAATAATTACAAACGCGGACACGTACGTCAATATATAATCCACAGCTTTATTATTTATTGTTAGAGTAAGTCAGACATATTTTTCTTTTTTGTGCGCATGCCCGCCACATGGAGCTTCCGTTTACCGGTCTGCGAGCCGTGCGTTAGTCAGTCGCTCACATACCTAGCCACGAGTTGGATGTGCTAATAAAAACTTCTCTTTGTTAACATACAAAATCCTATTTACTGAGTTTTCTCTCGACTTCTTCTCGAGGTAGCGAAATACAACTAGTGGACCTCAACATTTATAATGAGGAAAAGGACCAATATATACGAGCATTAATCGATGTTACAACAAATTTAAATTATATCCAGATTTATTGAATTATATAAGTGTTCACAGATGACGAGAACCAATTATTGCCTGTTATGGTTCTCGTCATGCTCTGAACACTTATGTAAGTCTCGGTTTATAATTTTATTGAGTCGATCATACTAAATCATCTTATTTAAATACATTTATCCAGTTACCACTCAGATGGTCCAGAAATGTATGGTACCTTTCAAAATTGTGGATTCATGGGTCTCCACGGGACGACGATATACCTACTCAATAAAACGGAAATAGAATTGGAGCATGATCGACTGACTTGAGAAGAAAGCGTTCTATAATGTTAAGTTTTTGACTTTGTGATTGCGGTACGTCTCCATGTTTAATTGATTGCGTTTTGACCCCTATATAAGTTAGTGATTAACTATTCACTTAATTGACAATTCTGATGAAGTCCGAGTACGGTACGAAACGTCAATAATTCACTAAATCTGGATATAATTTAAAATTGTTGTAACATCGATTAATCCTCGTATATTGGTCCTTTTCCTCATTATAGCCTTTACTTCAAACGAGCGGAAAATAATGTTTTTATTGTTTATTATTTATTTTATTACGAAATTAGAATCTAAATCTTGGTTTAAGCTTTAAATTAACTGTGTCAGTTTTTTTTTTAATTTAACTCATAACATAACTGGAGATAAACGACTAGAACCGGATGTAAGTTCAGTGGCGCAGGGATGCCGAATCTCTATAAGTTTTAAAAACAGATTGCTGAACAAGTTTTAATGTCTTCTCACTTTGCTAATATTTTTGCACTTAGCTTAACCCTAGAATCCATGAGAGGGGTCGATTTCGACCCTAGGCAAACTTTAAAAAAAGAGGTTTTTGCTGATTTTCTGCATTTTTCGGTCTTTAAATGGTTTTTTCACTAACTAAACTTGAGTAAAATTAAATTTACCGTATACCATTCTCTTCGTTATTAAAAAACGAAGAAATTCATATAGGTTTAAAGGCCCTTTATTTCTGTAGGACCGGTTTTACGATCAAATAAAGCGTGGGGTCGATATTGCCCCCAGTCATGGATTAGAAGGTCAAAAAAATGATACATGGATTCTAGGGTTAAACAATAGTACGTAATGGTGTACGTACATCACATTTTAAAATATTAAGCTGCATTTATTTTATGATTAAATTTCAGTTAAAATGTTGCGACATATAGATGATATTTGTGCGCTGAAAACTCACAACATTAAAAATGATGATTTACGCGCGAATTTACGATTGGGCGAATTTAATAAACATATCAATATGTAAATTCTAGAAATTATCAGACGGATGTGTTTATCGCCCAAATCGACACAACACAACATATACGTATTATATTTGTGTAACATATATGTATCGCAATGTAATGACGTGCGCTTACGTTGCTATATTATCAATCGAATGATTAGATCAGTATTTTTTAAAACACAGCTATCTAAAGCTGTCTGAAGATATCACGAAGCGTAATACGAGTAAATTGGGTCAGAATATCGAGAACGCAGGAAAAACGCAACTGTCATAAAATATGTTGGACGATGATGAAATGTTCTTGCCTTTGCGTTTGCGGCGAACCGAATAACAGAGATCGCTGAATTCGATGCACATCTGCGAGTTCCACGATTTTCCGGGTTCTAGCAATTTTTCCGACTCCTGCAAACTGATCTTGCAGGAGTCGTCGTCCAGCATTTTCGCTGCGTCGTTCGCTTCCAGCATCTTGCCGAACACTAAGTAAAATTAGCGGCCGTCCGCCGTCAATTAATTAATTCTTCTTCTTCTTTTTTATTTAATGATAACACTCGCCTCTTTTCAATGAATGATACTGCCAACTTCTTGTTAAAAATGAATTTCAATGAAGCTTGTGTTAAGCCTTGTGTCCACGATGTTAGAACTGCGTCCGAGTTTTGGTTTAAGCCAATCAACTTGCAGCTCTTACAGAAAATTAGCAGTTTCATTGGCTTAAACCTAAACTCTGACACAGTTCTAGCATCGTGCACAAGGCTTTACTATAGGAATATTCAAGATCTATTTTCCATTTGACTGGTGAGACAGCGTGAATTGTGTGCGCAATGTGAAAGCTTAAGGGGCGGTGGAGGGGAGCGCAGCGCGCAGTTCACATTTGAACTTCAATAGGCTTACAGAAGGTCATGAATTGATTAACTGAGAAACCGGCGTTTACGCTGATTGTGTTATATATTTAGGTACAAAAAATTTATACAATTTTTTACATTTATAATCCTATTGTCTCTCTTAACATTCTACCTACTGTTACAGAGAAAATGTGCTAAATCATTAATTTTTTGTTTGAGACATACTTAGATAATACTTTCTTGTTTAAGATAAGTATTAACACGTTACTTTCTTGCAAAATAAATTTTCCAACAAAGTACTGCATAGGTGATTATGTGTAAACAGAGTATCCAAAAGCTAAGTACTATCAGAATAACGTAAAATGGTACTGTTGGCATATCCATCATCGAGAGAATCTTGTTTGGTGAACGCAAGTAACAGTAGATTTCCGAGCATGACAGATTCGATCGATTAAGATAAACCGCCTGCATCATTCCTTCGAATGTGTATCTACAATAAAATTTACATTTCTCAAATTTACTGAAAAAATAAGGCAAATTGGAAATACAATAAAATAGTGTTTCTACAAATAGGAAGCAAGAACAACTGTTTATAAATAGCCATTATAAATTATTATAAAAAACGTTTCATATGGAAAACATCATGTAGTAATAATAAGTTTAAATGCAAAAAATTTTTAATATTAGTAATCGCTATATAGTATAATTAAATTGTCTGTACCTGTAAAAGCTCGTAGCGCATAAAGGCTGTAAGTATACCGATATATCTCTAAATTTCAAGAAATATCCGGCGAACAGCACTAATGGTGTACTGACTACCGGTATTAAGAAGAAACCTGACTGAAAGAAATTATACTTGGTCAGCTGCATTATCTGTTCATACATATTAAATAACAATCAATTTAAAATTTGAATGGTTTAAGCTGCTCAATATATACGTATATAAACTGAAAAATTATTTATTGTTATAAATAAATCATCTAATGATTTATTAACTTATTTTACTATTACAAATACCTAATTATAGCCGTGATATTTTCCGATATAATATTGTAATAAGTATGTAATGTTGACTTATTGTAGCCTTTTTTATAGCTTTTCTAATAGTGTAAATATTAATTCAAATAATAAAAAAATACCACAGCTGAAATACCTTAGTGCCAAAAGCTGCGCCTGTAAGCATCCCGGCCGTTTGTCCAATAATTGTAATTAGCAGGCCAACGCTCCACATCTGTAGAATTCTAATATATTCCATTGGCTGCCCTGTCATATAATATAATATAAGCAAAAAAGATGAGGCGCAAAGTATCTAGAAATTAGACAAATTTTTAATTGATTTCAAAACCAATGACAATATATTTAGGTGATATTTAGCCAGAACTTCATGTCTGAAAGAAATAATTAGTAATAATTAGTAATAATACAAATAATACTGCATTAAAACATACTTGTAACGGGAGATCCGTTAGTATCTTTACGCTATAGTAAGCCCTCAAAGAATACCAGTTATTTAAATATTCCTGCAGAAATACTGTCGCTTCTGTGGGAACTACAATCAGATTAACATGGTACAGCTATTTATGAAAATCATGAAACGTATTTATCATAATTTTAAACGCAGAAAATTGAAAGTACCGTCAAAGAAATTGATTTTATTCTTCTTTTAGTCTTTTAGAATTACCAAAAAGATAGTAATAGTATAATATATGTAATTTAGTTATTTGCTAACAAAATCACATAAATTATCCATTATATTTATATATACGTAGAAAAATATGCAGAAGTATGAAATATTGTTAGAAAAATCTGTGTCACTTACACATTAATACTGCAGGCATAGAATTTGCGAAGAATAAAAATAACACAGAGATAAATAAGCAAGCGGTATTACTGAGCACTTTCTCCGCGTCGTCACCAAAATTATAGAAAACTGCTCCAAAAAACAGGCCATTTGCGATGTGCCCCGCAAATCTTAATTTTGTCAAGGCCTGAAAGATCAATCACACAAAATAATAGCATTTTGATTTTTTAACCAAATTGTTCGAATATAACTGTCGATAGTTTTTACTCACAATATCTCGCTTGATGCAAATTAAAGATCTTAAAAATAAAATCTTTTGCTGTTGCCATGTTGACTTTTTTGGTATTATATTATTTGTGGACGTATCTATGTCGCCTGTTTCACATTTCTGGTTAGAATCAGACGTTTCTATAAAAAAATTCAATTATTGAGAGTTATTAGTAACTGAAAAATTATTTCTCATAATTTTGAATTGTCTCGCTTTATATATTTATGCTTTTCGAATAACATTAATTTTATATCATACGCAAAAGAGATATAGTCCTCGAAGTTTAGAGATACTCAATGCCTGATCTAATATTTCTAAAAATAAAGAATATTGTGCATATTCTCGTTAGATAAAATATTCACGCTTTTATTATCCAATCATCGCGAAGCAAGATGGAAAAAACATTGTATGTAATACATTAGTATAAGTTATTAAAATAATTGTTAATGAATTATTAATGAATTATTATGAATTAACAAAAGTTCGAGATAATTAAGAAACGTTTAAATATATAACCGTTTAATAACTTTATTAATTGTAACATCATATTTACCATTTTCATTAGGTTTGTTGCGCGATCTCGACTTTTCGTATTCATCGCGACAGATCTTGTATAAATTCTCTAAATCTCCACCTCTTTGCTCTGTTATTACCTCAAGTACTGCAATCAGGAAAACACAATCAATATTACATGTGGATTGTTCTCCATTTTTTTCAAATTAATAATATGCTTTAAATGATTTAATATCATAAATATTGTGTAGTAAAATTGTTGTGTAACATTGAAAAGTGATAAAGCCACAATTCATGTAATAAGCAATACTACATCAAATTAAACAACTAATGTGAGCATTTTTCTTTGTATTTGCACATAATATATTGAGAATTGTATTTATATCAAGTTTTACAATCTTGATGTTTTTCGAGATATCGAGAATATTTCAGTTTATGCAAGGTAAACTTTTTGAATACTTTTTTTTAAGAACACATCTGTCTTAAGGAAGTCTGTTTGTTACTCTATTTTTTTAATAAATTTAACTGCTATGCAAGATTAATAAGAAAAGATCTAAGAAATATAAGAAAAATGCGCACAGCTCTAAAATATTTTATGTTAATACTCTTTTTCTAATTCTCCTGCTTTTTTATAATTTACTTATTAAGTCGGATCGATAGAGTCGACGTTACCGAATTCTGCTATGTTGTAGAAGATGGGACACGTGAACCCGGCGATGCTGTACGTATTTAAGATCTCGTTCTTTGGACCACAGTACATACTTCTGCCTTGGTTAAGTACCATAATGTCATCGAAGAGCGAAATCATCTGACTGCTGGGTTGATGTATTGCACAAACCACAGTGCAGTTCTCTCTCGCCATACCGTGCAGCATGTTAACGAGCTATTCAATGGAAATCGTATGGATATATGCGTCGCATTAAGAACGCCTTAATGATATCGCAGAACAAAATATAATAATCAGAAATGTTTATTATTCTCGATCACAATACTATATAATAATATTCCAGCTACGTCTCAGGAATGTTGCAACGTTACTACGATATTGCTGGAATATTTTGCGCTTTTTTAGTAGAATACAAGAAGTAAATATTGATTTTTGTCGACTAATAGCGAATGTTTTTGTAAAACAATCGCTATTGATGTAATCTGCATTAATATATTTATATGTATATCATCATACCTGATTAGACGCCGCACTGTCGACACCGCTTGTTGGCTCGTCTAATAAGAGAACGGATGGCTTGGTGATCATTTCCACGCCGATGGAGAGTCTCTTTCGTTCGCCACCGCTTAATTTTTTCGCCAATGTATCCAGGCAATTTGGCAAGCTGAGACTCTCCGCGATATTGTTCACCTGACGGAAATAATATCTGATGGTGCATCAATTTATATATAACTTTTTTGTTCGCCACAGCAAGCTTATTATATAGTAGAAATAATGATATATAAAATATATTTTTATATATAATTATTATATGTATGTTATTATTATTTAATAATACATTTTATGCACAGCGGGGTTGGAGCGTTTCTTTTGTATTTATATTTTACTTACAATTAAGCGAATCGCTTGTTCGTCCTGATTAACGTCGAGTTTCAGCCGAGCTGCTATATAGAGAGTCTCTCTTGTCGTGAGAAACGGCAACAGATCGAATTGTTGCGGCACGTAGCGCACCTGTTTGCGGAACATTTCCCTGTCCCGTTCAACGCCGTTTATGGTGACAATGCCCTTAACGTCGGTCAGTCGTTCGCCCGACGCCACTTTCAGCAGGGTGGTCTTTCCCGCGCCAGAAGGGCCGATTATTACTGTGAGTTTTCCCGATTCAAAGTGCCCCGTTACATTACGCAGGATCGTTTTCTCGGTCCCTACAGTAAGCATACCTCTTTAACCATATTTAGACAACACGTGGAAAACGCGATCTAATTGCGTGTCACATTTACATTAAAATCGCACTAAGATCCAAAAAAATCACACAGAGATTTGTCTAGAAAAACTCGAAGCATTATATTATACATGCACATATATTTCGTTTTATAATTATCTCAAATTCTTGCAATTATATTATATGTTGATGTGCACTGATACGCACATATATAATTGCATGTTACACATTTAATTGCGAAACTGATAAGTGTTAGGTAATTTTCTGATAGGAATTGGAAAGACATGCGCGTTAATTAATCTAAATTATAATTACAAATGAAGCTGTGTAACCTTCAAAACCTGCTTCTTTAAATCAAACAATTTTCCAAGACAATAATGCATATACGCAATACACCTATAACTGCGTTTTATAAATCATATTCATAGATTTTCAGGATAACTAAGTCCTAAATTAGTAAATGAGATAATTTTAGCCAAAATCCGAAACGCGATGTATCTGCTGTCGCTATCGGTTGTCAAATAGATAATTTTTGAAATATGTTACACCCATCGACATATATAATATGTTATATATGTTATATATATGAATATATGTATCATGAATAATATACGGTAAACCGCAGTCAGTGGAGAGAGTTTGGAGCAATTAATATTCGAATGTAATCTCTAAGAAATCCTTAGTATATTTTATTAGTTTCTTAGACTTGAAAATTTTTAATTTTAAAATTAGAGCAAACAATACACGATTTGTATTTTTATTACGAATTTATCCTAATGAGATAATTAATTTTAGAACACTCCGGAGATTTTCAAGATAATCGTTTTATATTGCGATAAGTAATTAATAATAAGCTTTATAATGAGAACAAAAACTCGTTTAACCCGCACCTTGCTATTTCAATCGAATGATTAGATCAGTTATTTTGTACACAGCTACCTAAAGCTGTCTCAAGATATCACGAAGTGTAACGAGTAAATTGTGTGTCAGGATATTGAGAACGCAAGAAAATCCCGACTTTCACAAATATGTGAGACGATGAAATGTTCTTGCCTTTGCGGTTGCGACGAGCCGAATAACAGAGATCGCTGAATTCGATGCACATCTGCGAGTTCCACGATTTTCCGGGTTTCAGCAATTTTTCCGACTCCTGCAAACTGATCTTGCAGGAGTCGTTGTCCAGCATTTTCGCTGCGTCGTTCGCTTCCAGCATCTTGCCGAACACTTCGTAAAATCAGCAGCCGTCCGCCGTCAACTGATTAATTGAAGAACCGGCGTTTGCGTACTGGGCATACGAGATGCGTGATACGCGATGATCATCGAATTCTTTATTAATCGTACGCGGTCGGCATAGCGTCGTGCTACGACTTCATGCGTTGACTGATCTCGTACTACTGCAAGTATAGCAGAAGGATATAGCCTCGGTCACTTTCACAAGGCCAATGAATGAATAAGTCACCTGCGAACCTGTTTTATATCGCTCAAGTTCTCACTACGTTGTATAACTATCGAGCACGTTGAATGTTTATTTGTTTACTGAGTCAGTCTGCAGCGTCTAAGACTCTAGATGATGTAAGATCACTCTCCCGTATCTTGATTGCGTTATGACCCTTGGTCCTTTATGTAATATGACTTCATTTTTTACATTAAGCATAGCAGTGCCATTATGTGTGATGTGTATATATAACATATGTAAAGTATTATGCGTATGTATATACTATACGTACATGTATATTTATATAACTATGTATAGTAAGTTTTATATTAAATAATAAAACAAAAATTTTTTTACGAAATGGCATTGAGCTATATTTAGTATCTTTACATGTTGCATTAATAGTAAAGCGCGGTTGTATAAATTATGAAAATATCGCAACTTAAACGCGCACTTTGACGAACTGATTGTTCGCAAAAAAAAAGAACATATTGACTTGTATTAACATCTAATGTCCAGGACAGATATATCGCATTTATTTATATTATTTTCCTTTTAGTGTTAATTTTGTCGCTTTTTGTACTTCTCAGTTCTTTGTTAAATAACATTTGTGCGCAAAAAGTTTCTTGACTTTGTTCTATAAAACAACAATTTTTTGGTTTTTGTTTTATTTAATCATTTTGTTTATAACTACAGACATTTATAACATTTATAACATTTTGTTTATAACAGAGAGGTAACATGATAAGAAAAGTTAATGTCTGTTTTAAGATAAAAACTCACGTACATAGCTTGAACGAAAATGTCATGGTAAGTTTGAACTGAAATTATATCAATGATAATAAATAGTAAGGATAACTGAAATATATTATAATTAGATTTATCAAACTAAAAGCGCACATATTTTATTTTATCAACTGGAACAGTTGATAAAATATTATCTAGCAATATTATAAATTTTCGACATATATTACAAATGTATATTATAGTATGTTATAGTTAAGCAAGTGCAAATTGCATGTTATAGATAAATATGTCATCATCACATATAGATCAAAAGAAATAAGTTAATCTTAACAGGTGAACCCGCTGTGGTTTATTTACCCGACTGACACGCATGTAATTGTAAAAACTGTACGAAGTTTTATCTCAAGGTGTGCTATATGCGTCTCCTGATCCTTGCGTTTAATATAATATATGCTACAATGTCCAAAACAATACACACTGATATTAATATTATTATATTAAACCAATAATTTATATTCTCGAAGCCCAATTCCATGAGCAATTTTTTAGGACTAACGAAATGGCAATAATCCGCCGAACACTTCAGTTTCGCCCGATCGTACCTACAATTATAAATATTTCTTTTAGATTTTGTGGTATAGAGAAGAGGAAAGACAAAGCGAGAAATTAAATAAATGTAGCTGAATTATTCTTAAATAATAATTTCTTTTAATATTTATACTCGCAAAATTTAGAATAAATGCATTGTCAAAAGATGAGAGTCTTACCCGTAAATCGCCATCAATACTCCCTCGAAAGCATATTTAAAGAACGACATTTTAAACAGCCAATGTAAGTAGGGCTTCACGTCTTTAATATTTACGAAGAAACCACTGAGCAAAAAGAATGGCATAATTGCAAACGGCCCAAAAATGACGCTATCCTAAAAGAAAGCAATTGCCAATTTACAAGTTGTGATTAGACGAATTGTATTAGTTTAAAATCTTCAATTCCAGTCATGCCTTTTTCGATCCTCTTAAAATAAGAAGAGACAACAGATAATATATAATCATTAATATAAATTTGAAATAATTTGATATAATTTGAAATATTTTAAAATAACATATTAAATTAGATTAAATAGATTAATACAAACTTGGACTTTTAGCGAACACCCCATGATAAATCCAATGGTTTGACCAACCAGGCTGGCAACGAAGCACATGAGCATGTACAATCCAAATCTTCTGCCTTCAGGAAGCTGATCGCTCATGTAATACACTATAACGGTATAGACAAACGTGGCAATAAGTTGGACTAAAAAATCGGCCAATTTGCCCGCTAAATAGTACGATCGTAGTTTGTACCAACGATTGAAGTGCTCGCGTTTGAGTATTGGTAATTCCAAAGGAACTGCGAAAACAGGAAAAAATATAACGGCGTTGTATTTCAGAGAATCTGTCAGGCCATAAAATTGTCAATAAAATTAAATATAACATATTGACGCATTGATTTTGATATCAGTTTTTACATCTTAATTGTTTGCTTATAAAATTCTATTGTTTTTCCATTCATGTAATTTATAAGCCATATTCAATGAGTTGTTATCACGCATTTATGTTACATACAATACATTAATTTATATTGGCTGTGTTTCAAAATTCATTGCCAGCGCTGAAAATCTATAGTATACGTTACATTTACTATATATCCAGCGCTGGTAGTGAATTTTGAAACACAGCCATTGTTACACATTATGTATGTTGCATTATACACATAATGAGATTAGATTTCGCCAAATGTAATAGACATACTTGTGACCATTGTAGCGCTAAACGCACTGTACACGAGAAACATGATGTTGTAATACGATAGACTAAAATTGTCTAAAACGAAAGCAGCGTCTTGACCGATTTTAAAATATAATGTGCCGACAATCAAAGCAATCGCACAATGCATTGTAATCCGTAAAAGTGCGAAGACCTACACAGAAATAAATAAAATAGTAAAGATAAAATAAATAAATATTATTACAAATAAATTAAATTTACACAAAATAAATAAAAATTTAAATTTAAAAGAATTTTTAATCTTTAATATTAATACTATTGATACAATAAAGTAAATTATATTGTAATATAAGTTAACTGAAACATTTATATAATTAGACATTTTTTTCCCGATACTTATATGAAAAAGGAAGAGAGAAAGAGAGAAAGAGAGAAAGAGAGAGAGAGAGAGTAAATTCTCTCTAGCACGGTAAAACGTGTCTTATGAATAATATTCGTAATGTAATATTACCTTATCGCGAAATAATCTAATTGCGTTTCTTTTGATAAGAACACAAAGTTGTCTCCAGGAGTTGGCAGTGTAATATGGAGTGTTGAATTCCGTTTCGAAGGAATACAATCTCATAGTCATCTGTTGCAATTTAATACTTTCTTTGCTTTTGTTCAAGTAATGGGTATTCGTCGACCTCCATACATCATTCCTACCATTCTCAATTGACTCCACCAGCTTGGATGTGTGAGGACCGTAATCGCCGTTGCATATTTCCATCACTACGGAACAGGAGCTTTAAATTCGTGTCACCTAGATTTTTGTGTATTAAGCGAGTGATTTGTCTGCTTTGAAACGATAAAAGATGAATAATTACAGAAATCAACAGGATCGTAATGCGTTGGACAGTGTAATCCTATACTGTTTAGATACGGCACCAAATTTTGCGTGCTGCCCGTGTAAACACAATTGCCGTCAGCAATCACGTAAAGATGATCCAGCATGTTGAAAAGGATCGCGCTCGGTTGATGAATCGTGCAGATTATGGTATGTCCTTTTTGCGCTAATTGCTTTAAAAGTGCTATGCACTGCTTTGAAGAAGTGCTGTCTAAACCGCTAAGAAGATTAATTAAAGTTGTATAACCAGGTACGTGACAAGAAAAGAAGCATAGGCTTTCATCAAGAAAATCATGTAATATCTACCTCGTAGGTTCATCAAGAAACATGACTGGTGGATCGCTGATCAGTTCAAGTGCAATGGCGAGTCTTTTTCTTTCTCCTCCGCTAAGTTTGTCAGTAATCACATAACGAGACTCATCGAGCCCCATCACTACTAATATTTCGTCGATCTGTCACAACAATTAATTTTTACTCATTAAACTCGCATTCTAGTAAAAAGTCGTTATAACATCATTAAATATATAATCTGTATTTATCGAGATCTATTAAACTTAATTACTTTATTATAATAAAGCAGATAAAGCATGCATAATTTATTTGATTCATGATACACAAATTTTTCAACTCTTGAAATATTTTTATTAAATATATTACTAACACAAATATATATTACAAATATTCTTTATGAAATGATCAATCAAAACTTTTTAAGTTGCGCAAAATCCATGCAGAGGCGTATTCAGGGGTTGGTGAAACTGGGCGCAGGCCCATTAACTAATCAACTTGCAACGTTTCTCTTGCGAATGAATTCAAGAATCGAACTCCTGGTGAAAATAAAAATCGGAACGTAAGTCGAATATAAAAGGAGAATAATAAAAGCGTAAACGAAATTTTTAGGAAATATAAATTGAAACGCCTCTTAGATGACAAGTTTTAATGGGCAAATTTAAAGTTACTTTGAAAAGTCACAGTGATACGAAGTGGTCAACCAAACAAAGAGCAGTTAGTGTCTTTAAAAAGTCAGTAAAGTAAGTTCTGTTTTTTTTTTAAGACAGATCGCAGAAATTATATAATGATGAAACATCTTTTGAAGCTCAAACTTTGATCAGACAAATAGACTTTAGATTTCTGTGCCTTCTTCTAATATGGGAAAGAATACTGAGTTGCATCGACAAAGTTAACCAGTCTCTTTAAAACAAGAGTGTTTTCTCTAGATGTAGCAAACAAAACGATAAAGAGTCTCGCAGGATCGTTGCAGAAAGTGCGAGATGAGGGAACGGAACCAGCTATAATGTTTACCAGAAAAAATTAGAAATGGGATTGGAAGACGACTTTTCTGACGTGAGGCTGAAAAGAAAGTCAAAAGGTTTCATGACAGTCCATCCGACGAAAACCCTTATCTCTCTCTTGAGCAGCGAGCTTTAGAAGAGAAATAAATATAGTTTATGATAGAATGTTAACGGAAATAAAGTCACGATATCATCGAATCTCTTTTTTTCTCTGGAAATAGCTTGAAGAATCTGAGTTTGAATGAGAGCTGAAAAAAAGTGCTGACTTCGGACTTCACTATTCATTAGACGTAGACAAGTTCCACTTTGTCTACGTCTAATGGTCGGTCACTTGTGCCCGAATTAGAAGTGTTCAAAGCACAAGTACAAGAGCTGATCGAGGAATTAGAATCAGTAACTCCCCTGTATTTATTAAAATGTATTCAAGAATACTCCCTAGATGACATTTATCCAAACATCAAGACTGCATGCACTTCGAATTTATGTAACTGTACCAGTGACTGTAGCGTCTTGCGAACGCAGTTTAGCAAGCTCAAGTTAATGAAGAATTATCTCCGTTCTGCGATGAATCAAGAAAGGTTAATCAGACTTGCATCATTATTAATAGAAAAACAAGTGTGGTTTCACACATAAATGTAGATGCAATAATAGACGAATTCGCTTTAGCCGAGGCAAGGAAAAATAAAATTGTAACTTTCATAAATTTATATAAGTAATAAAATGTTTATACATTAAATCAGATGTTATTTTTTTCTAGGAGGGAAGCGTCGCCGATACAGCTCTTTGTCACAGACGCGAGGAATCCTAGATACGCATCTGAATCTATGCTAGTTTTGAATAAATTTGCAAATATAATACTCGTATGCTAATTTTTATTATCAGATTTCCATTAGCATTTCCGATCGATTTGTTGTACGTCATTAAATTAATGTTTTTATCACGCTGTTATTCAATTCATTCTACACAGATTATAAAATATTGTGTTTAATAAAAGAGAGATTTAGATCACTTGGACTAATAAGACATATATTATAGCTTATTTAACAGGTTATAACTTATTTAACAGATGCAGATCTTGGAAATGTAAATAATAATTGTTCAAGAGGAGAACCAAAGCGTCACAAAATAACGACTCGAAAATAATTGTTGGTACGTGGAAAAATTGTCATTTCTTAACACAATAAATTACTTATATACCGGAAATGATTCTGTTTATCTGTCATGTAAGACATTTTATTTAGTTCCCTCAGTCCCCGAAGAATTATGTACACAGTAGCGTGTCAGTAATATCTACCTTCTGTAATTTCTCATGGTTATTCAATCCGAGTTTGAGATCGGCAGCGATGACCATAGCTTCCTGCACTGTTAAAAGTGATTGCAGATTATCGTCCTGCATTATGTAGGCAGATAATTTACGAAACTCCGATATATTTCGTTCCCGTCCATTTACCATGATCTTGCCGGTGACTGAGGTAGTTCTGAAATGCGATGTGTCGTTAATTTATATATCACTGTTCTGTATTGATACTATCTAATTTCTTCTTATCATTACACACAATCAATATGTAGGTAATCTGTGTCAAAATATGCCTATTTGCGAGTATAGATAAACGATTGTAACTAATTAGCCCACTGTTCTCTCATTAGCAAGTATGTATACGTTATAATTAATAAACAATTAATTGCCAATATTTGGTATGCGTCCTAGAAAAATTCGCCAATCAATCACCAGTTCAAAATCGGGCCACGTTCAAAAAAAGAAGCAGATAAGGATGCGCAAGAAGATAAGAGTGCGAAGAAGATAAGATTAAAAACTCACACTTATATATTTGTGTGATATCGCGATGCATCGTGCCAGGTGCATCTAAAGAGCGAATGGATACTGATATTGACGTGTAGATAAAAATATTCGTGCGCGTATACCGTAACTTTGCACCAATTATGTCCACACAATTCTGTGTAAGAACGAGCGAGCTCAAATATGAGTAAGTAAAGCTCGATCCTAGCATTGATATAACAATTCGCAATCCAGGAAAAGATTCCACAGAGCAAAGAAATCTCGCTAATCAAAGCTGACAATGAAGATTATCAGTATATGATATCTAAATTCAAGGCTATTTTCCGAGCGGTTATCGATCGAATGAATCAAGATACTCTCGTTTCGGAGAGTATCTTGATGAACATTCCAGTTAATATTTGGAATAGGGTCAGTAAAATCTTCAATTCACAAAACACTTTTGAAAAATGAACAGATCCGTCCGAGAAAAAATCTAAGCAGATCATAAATGGAATATTATAATTTTACCTCAACGTAATATATTTTCTATTTCATAATTTTTATTAATGAAACAAGATCTTTCATTACTTTCAATTGCTTGGTGTTTGGTGGTTTTCTGCTTAATTCTGATACTAATATTCTTCTTGTGTGGGTCATGTGCGGGCGCGTTATTAAATTATGCAGCAAATCCGATATATTACACGAGAGACCAAGAAAAAAATGTTACAAATTTTATATTCGTAAATTTCAATTAAAAATTATCTTGATGTAGATCTCTTAAAATAGCCGATAGTAAACGCCTGAATTTGTATTATTCTCTTGCACGCTTCAGGTAAAAAAAAATTTACGAACTGGCAATTATGCGGCTTTTTCTCCGCCCAGGAGATAAAATTGACCAGAGTGTACCACTAGTCATATATACTAACGTGAAACCTGCCAGGATGTCCATTAATGTAGATTTCCCAGCGCCCGAAAGACCCATAATAGCTGTGAGCTCGCCCGGTCGAAAGTCGCCATGAAGATCGTTCAACAATTTTTTCCTCTCTACAAAACAAATTGCATAATTATTCTACAAAAGAAATGTTTAGTAAGTAACGTTGTTTGATATACATGATGGAACATGTCAAATTCGCGTAAACGGAATGCAATCAATGTCCTAATTACAATCCAAACAAATTGCCACCGAAGTGAAAGTTTCACAGGTAAGAACATGCGGCATGTTGCCGCTGCCGTAACATATGCAAGGAATAATAATACTACGAGATAACAGTGCTAAAGGAAGACATCATAATAACATGTTCACGTATTTTATAATTTAACTTAAATTAAAAATAACAGATTTTCTAATGATTTCTTCGTGTAAAATTGTGTGTTAAAAATTCGTTGAACATATCTCTTTGTGTTCTTCTTGTTTTATACTTAATATTTGATTTGCAATCAATTTAATCAGAGACTGATAAGCCTTTAGGAAGTAAAAGCATCAACATTTCGAATCGAAGTCTAGCTTCATTGTTTATGATTTATTAATTATTAATGATAAATTTAATACTTTGTCTTCGATATTTGATCAAATTGTACATGAAATATCAAAAATTTTTTTACAAATTCTGTAACAGTAAAATTTACATAAGAACTTTATTAATATTTATTAATACAAAATTTGTTATTAACTCGCAGTGAACAATAGCTATTGATAGAGTGAATTTTTTTATGTAACCAATTTTATAGCGTCATCCATCTTGTAAAAAATCGCGTTTAAAATTATACTTACTTATTGTGTTTGCTACTACGTCAATACATTTATTAATGTATGTTACATTATATAACAAAATTATTCAAACTAACGATTTTATCTTTCCAGAGAAATATTAATTCTTAAAAAAAATATTAAAAAACTGTTGTCAAGAAATAAATAAAATTGCGTATAAGTAAGTTTTTTCATTTCTAGCTCATTTTTTTTTAATTTTTTGAAAATAATTTATGTATGGTTGAATACGATTGAATTTGTCTTTAAATAAACAATGTGATTATAAAAACAGAAATAAAATGGTTTGTTCCGCCAACAATAATTAAACAAGAAAAGTTTATTGATTTCGACCTCAATTGGCAAAAGAAATTGAAACGTTGCTACGTTTCGACCCCTCGGATCGGATCCTTATTAAGCAATCTGCTTGGTCGAGGGGTCGAAACGTAGCAACGTTTCAATTTATTATTTTGTCAATTGAAGTCGAAATCAATAAACTTTTCTTGTGTGATAATAAAGACATTTTAAATCTTTTTTCGAAAAAAGTAGTGAATAATAAAGGTACTTTAAAAAAACATTTTCAAGACATTTTCGGAAAATCTAAAAATTTATAAAATACTTTTGAAACAATAAAAATTTTAAAATTCATGTAATCGACTACAATGGGTTATATAATCGTCATGACAATTCGACCATTGGTTTTTTGGTCAGATTAATCGTCAAGACGTTAATAATCTTTGATACATATATTGATATTATGAAAAATTGTTTTATTTAAAATAATTTTGCATATGTCTTATCACTCTTATCGTTTCGATAATATACGTTTAGAAATATCAGAGTCGATTTTTACGAAAGAGCGTATCCCCTTCATGTGGTTAAAAGCACTTGTAAAAAAACATGTGTCTCTTATTTTGATCTTTACCACATATTTAAAGCCCATCAAAATCGAGAAGGAGGATCCGTTTGTTCGTCAGTTGTGTTGATATCTAACAAGAATTTATGACTCTATGTTATCCGCATCATAATTATTCAATTTACACGCTTGAAATAATTGGTCTTTGTACTTATAATACGAAACAGATGTTCGCTGTCATTAAAGTTATATATTATCTGCAGCGACTATAAATGTTTAAATTGCAAATATACAGTGCAGTTAAGAAGTATAAATTTATTAGTTCTGATATATTGCGATATCTGTTTTAATAACTACTATTAACGTTACAAATATTTGAATATATATACATATATATACATATATACGAATATATATAACACATATATATAGCACATGTTTCGATAATATATATATAAATTTATCTCGGTTATCTAAGAATTGCTAGATCTTCTAGAGATAGATATATCTAGATAAATGATATTCCAGCAACAACCGGACACCAATCTCATAAGAGCAATGCAATATATATCATTATCTTGCTACACTTTGAAACGAAGTCAAATAGCAACTCGCGTATATCTTATCGATTTCAAAGTATTCTCAGCTACCATTGGCGTGTCTGTGTTCTGAGAATAGGTATTCGTTTTCTAAACGACGAGCTCTTATCTTAATTTTCATATTTATATAAAATAAGAATAAAATTGATTTTCCATTCCGTTATTCTCACTTAAAAACAACAATTTTAGTAAACGTTATAATAAACTCTTACTTACTATGTTTCAAACGTTTAATAAAAATTACTCTCATTATAACAGTAATTTGTAATAATTATTCTTTAATCATTATTTATTCTATATATTATTATACTATATTGAAACAACATTTACACACAGCTATCTCTACAAATTTATGCTTTTACACGAAAAGCTGTATTGTCAAAACCAGAGTTAATCACATGCGTAACAAAACATTAATTTTAACATAGAATATTTTTCATATAATATTAGAAACAGAAACCCTATATTTATTATACTTATGTAATATAATTATAATACGCTCTCCTTTTCTTGATGTTTATATCTGATCGAATTACGTTATGTATGTCATAAATACTTATTAAATATTATTTTTACTATTATTTTACGTCGCTTTATTTACCCTTTGTCAAAATCCCTTTCCGTACGCTGTACGATATATCCTCAAAGAGCAGATAGAGCGAACGGTCGATCTGCACGTTGTCCGGCGCACACTGTTGCGGATCTCGCGACCTTTCTGCAGCTCCCATCATCACTGTAGCCAGATACGTTCGTTCGATCGGCGTCACGCCTTTCTCGTCGGCAATCCCCTCGCGTTGAGTTTTCGCCGCGCGTGAGCGCGTTTCACATTTCTTCCGCGCGCTTTCCTTTTGCCCGATCGACTGGGCAAACACGCAACTTCACCACATTCGATTCCGCACGCGCGCGCTTTATTCCGCGCGCGGTTTTCTCCTCGCGGGCCGGATCGACTAGCGCACAACTTCGCCAGGGTTCGATTCTGCGCGCGTCCTTATCCGCGCGTGAGCGCGCGCGTATGTACACACGCCGAACGCCACGGCGCGGCGCCGCGTCGCGCGCCCGCGACAAAGCGAGAATATTCACTCTCGCGTCTCGCGTTCGCGACACGTCGTTCCTTGGCGTTCGAACGCGCACGACTAAAGCAAGCCCTCCCTTTTGTCAGCTGAACGACGATCGCGAAATCGATGTTTCAAAGTCCAACACGCTCGGTGTGAATCCGCGTTATCAGGACGCGCTCTCACCGAGAGAGAGATAAGATTTACGATTTACTATTGTCGGGAGAATGATCGCACGTGACAGCTCGGCTACGCTGACTTCTCTGTTTCGAGCGAAAACGTGGAGCGTATTAAATGAGATTCTATATTAAGGAATTTGAAGGGAGAGGGGGTAATCTTTTATTCAGCACCATGCAACGCGTATACGGTTCTGCGACAATGAATCATATACCGCGGCGAGATTCCGCGGAAGAACAAGAGATAATTTAATTCTCGTTCGATTGATTGTTCGCTTCTGATCACGTGACACACACGTATCGTAAGAAGAAAAAATTATCTTGCAATGGGAGAAAAAATGAAAATGCAATGAAAGCAATTGATAAGAACGGCCGACTTATTGACTGCGCGGCGGCTTGTGATTCGATTATCGTATAATATGCTGACCGATCCAAAATTTTTCTTTTTTTAATATCATGTAATATTTAAATATAAGCTTTTTCAATACTTAAACTACAACTTTTAGTAATACAATATCTATATATGAAAGATTGTTTCAAATGTTTAGAGTATCAAAATATATATAAGTTCAGATTTAAATATGATCATAAAAGTTATAATCAGAAAATAAAAATTTTGGATTGGATAGTATACGGCCTATGTGCATTAGAACCTTTCCGTGCTTTTTTAAATATACGTCATACATTCACAAAAAGAAATTTGCAGTAAGATTATTGAGTTAAAAATATTTTACTGTATATAGTTACCAAGTAGGATAATAATAAATACTTAATAGAATAATCGATCCAATAACAATTATAAATATTATGTTACCAAATTTTAGTCGCACGTACGAAGTGTCTAAATTTAAACGTTAGTAAAACACAATAAGATGATTTTTGTTTTAATCTGCACAATTGTCAATATTTTTCAGAAATATAATAAAATAATATTTTAAATAATATAAGGTACGTAGGAAGTCTGGGTTTTCCCGCGATAAAGTTTTATAGATAAAATGTAATTATATACTGCCTCTATTTCATGTTTTTTAGTAATAAAGTAATACTTTGTATAGTATAAAGTGCAAAAAATCTGGTTTTCCCATAATAACATGAACTCTATTTTTGTAGATAAAACTTACAATTAGATGATTATATACACTGCGTCTATTTCATATCTTACAATCACGTCTGGAGCATGCATATATGTATAATTACAATATAACATTATTTATTCAGACATTTTATTATTTAATAATAAACTTATTGATTGAATATAATTTGTATATTTGGAAACATAAGTTTATGATCTGAAAATATAAGCTTATGATTGTAAGCTTACATCCTCGACTTGGCTTGGTATATACCGATAAATATTGTATACATAAAATTCCGATAGTTTTCGTAATATTATCGCAATATTTTCTACCATATCGTGGTCCAAGATATGTATATATCCTTAAAAGGATTTGCTGTTAGATAAATATCACTTGTAAATCCTGTTATGTCCTTTGACTCTAGATACAACGTGATGCTAGCCTATTAATTTTCATATTTCCATAATTCATCAATATTGCAACGTTATCGGGCATTTTTACATAACTATTACTTTTATTTTCACATCAGTCGATAATTGCAGTTATAAATCACAATACACAATCGCAGACACGGCCGTCATAAACTAATTAGCAATATCGCGGTATCATTATTCATATAATAATAGATAATACAATTATATTATTCATACAATTCGTCATTTGTATATGTAATATTTGAAAGACGTAAAAATGTATCTCTCTCTATAAATCTGACTTATGAGTTTTACTACACACTTGATCACGTTAGAAATTAACTGTGATGTTTTTATATTGTAATATTAAAAGATATTTTCATGCTTCTTTTTGTGAACACAGCAATTGACCATGAACACGAATGACATCTAAACACTCATTTATTAAATTAAATGTCCAAATTAAAATTGTGGCCTACGTAAAACATCCTTTAGCATCACCGAAGAGTCGAACAATTAAAATTAATTTCCAATAAACTCAGGTAAATAAAATTCACTGGATTGTCAATTAATCGCTTAATAATTCACTTGCATTCGAAAAATTAAAGTCGATTCCGTCATGTCTCGTCCTAATTATTACTAGGGATTATAATCCAGACTAAACTTCTTTAGTAATAACTAACATAACTATACTAATCTTTAAATACACTTGGTACATTGCACTTATGGACGGACATTTGCTTTAAGTCCGTACAATTAGGCTCGCCAGGAAAAGAACGCATGGTATTTCTCGGCCTAGAAATCGATGATTAACAGTTCCTATGTATAAATAAAATCTCTCAAGTCGATTAATCAACGCAATTGTCGGAATAATCGTTCACATGCTACATATTTACAATTATAGAGAGCGACGTGCCACGGAATTGAGATATATTCTGTACAATGATAACAACAATAATAACAATAACAACAATAAAATATCTGATTTGAGAAAAAAATCAGAAATCATTCTGCCTGGGCATTATTACAAAAGTAACTGTTGCGTTACCAATGATAATTATTATATAATTATCATATAAGATAATTATTTTATAAGATACACCTTTTACAATTACGAAGATATACATGATATTTAATACACAACTCTGTACTAATCAATTTTTATTTTTATTTTTGCATGCACGTTTGAAAAATATCTCTTTATCGTCTTTACCTGATTCAAATCAAAATATTAAAAATTTCTATTTTTTCGACGACAAGAGTAAAATTCAAACTTTGTTTCCTAAAATGTCATCATTTTTTTATATGAACAGTAGCGACACATGCAGATAAAAAAAGTTCTTTTTTTTCTTCAAATGAGTTGAGATCTTCAAATTGCATTTGCTATCAAGAAGCGTCTTTTAAAACAGGGTGTGCGTTTTATTATAGAATAAAACTTTTAACGTTAAAAATATTAAGTAATAGAAATTTGGAAGTTTATAAACAAATGTATACGTTAAATCTCAAACTACTATACACAATATCCAATTATATTCTTTACAAAATTTTCATAAAATTTGCCTTAAAAGTTTATTTTTAAACAGGAGTTTAAAACTTCTTTAAAACGACGTTAATCAATAATTTGGGATGTTATTTTAAATAATTCTCAAATTACTTAAAAATATTCCCAAATTTTTTGAAGACGACTTAAACGCATCACATTCATATAAAATTATTTAAAAATAAGAAAATTTATTAATCTCAATATAAAAATTCCAACCAAACTCGTCTCTCCTCCAGTTTTGGTCTTCGATATTCCACATATACATTGCGAGTCACACCGAGCGCGCAGGCACGCGAATAATATCAACATAATATCTTATTATAATCTTAGGGATGCCCAAAAATAATACCTTTGTTTAGGGAATTTGAAAAAAGATTTCTCTCTTTAAACATCGATTAAATAATCGTAAAATTAGATTTTAATTAATTTTTTAAAGTAATTTTTATTTTATTTATATATTTTATTCTTGTTATGCAAACAAATTCTAATTAAAAAAATAGTATACGTACGCAAATACAATTTAAATATATCTAAATTATCCGACGTTGGTCTACTTATGAAAAGTAGCGAAAACTTATTTTCTTTTTTAATAAGAGAAATTCTTGAGAATCCTTAAAATTCTGCGCCAATCACAAATCAGCAACGAAATGAATTGTGTCAATATCAGTAAACTTACAAGTAATCTAAGAGTTCACATATCACAAATTAATTTCACGCTCTACCTTAGGCATATATAACGTTTAATTCTTCCAACAATCTTCACAATCCGATCGACGTATCATTACGTAACATTCAGCGTTCTAACAAAATACACATACACCCTGTTTTGTATTTATTTCGTGATCACCATTTTGTCTATAACTTCGACAAAGTTCTGTGTTTTCTTTTTCTAAAGAGTAATATTAGAATACCTCTGTCCTTAAATCAGACGACATTTGGCATCTTCGTAGTTGATTTTCTTCAGCCAGCAACCTGCACAGCTATCTGTCCGTGCGAAAACCTTTTTTGGATAAAGATCCTTTCATTTTCGCATGCACACACTATTCGCTAACCAAACAACCGACCCTCGTCAATTGACGTCCATTTTTGCAGATCTTCGCAGAACTTCTGCTTCACGTTGACTCTAATACGCCGCCGGCGAGTTTTGTCGCGTACAAGTTTAGTGCCTGTAAAACAGAAAGTTTTATTTTAGACTACGGTGACAACTTTAAAACGGTGTTATATATATTCTATCTAAATTTGATAAAAACTCTATAATTTTATTTCTTATAAATTTTACTTTTTATACTTAAAAAAAATAGGCTATCAAACAAATTATTAAATTCGTGTGGTTAAATTAGGTTTGAGGAATACGCGCATTCTATTTTAGCAAGACACGTGTTCTCGTGTAGCGATTGATAGCATCGAGCATCACCTTGTATATGAAAGCATATTGCTCCTTGGTCTGAACTGCGCCAGCCCGGTCTCTCCTGATGGTGTAAACGACCCTCGGCACATCCACGGTCCTCGTAATTTCATATTGTCTAATTCCTAGGTCGAGGGCTATTAACGTGCCAGTGCGGCCTGTGCCAGGACTACAATGGACCACGATGGGCCCAGGGCCACCTCGCTGGAGTGCTCTCGCCTCAAGGAGCACCGCTATTAGGCCTGTACCGTCTGATTGGACGCCACTCACCGGCCATAGGTACCAGATGTGGAATACCTCTCGGAACGTATTGTTCTCCAGGTTCTGCAAAACATATTTAATTAATTGCTGCCGTTTGAAAAGATTATCTTTGAATATTTGAACTGCTATACAGCTACCGCTGGAGTTATAATTGAATCATTTTCACAGAGATCTCTCTTGCGGTATATTATACTTTGAATTTCATTAAGAACATTATTTACTTTGTATTCGATATTTAATTATAATTAAACTGAAGCGAAGAAAATTTAATAATAATATTGAGAAAATATAATTAATAATTGAGTTCATAAAATAATACACGTTAGTGATTAGATTCCAAAGAGGTTTATCACCAAGTGGTTCGTAACTAGGAATGTTCTTTACCTTCAGATGAAGTGTAGAGATAGCGTATTTCTCCTTGGCTTCCCGCTTTTTCAGGGTGACTTGGAAGTCACCGTAAAGCCGATGACAGTCCGTTACCTCCGAAGGTGGAATGTATTCTGTACACTTCTCCACTTCGTTCTCGACGAGATCGGTCAGCATGATAATCACCTTGCACTGTTGCTCCCAGATCATTCGCCAAAAGTCGGTAACGGTCGACTCGATTGGCGCTTGGCACGCGATATAGTACTTTGTGGCGTTCTTAGGCCCCTGAGAAAAAGACGTGCGTTTTTAAATCACATCCAAGAGTATCTGTAATTATTTCTAGATATCTTCTAACAGTAAAACTAAACATCTTTTTCTTCTTTATCGAGTTTCAATACGTTGTGTCTAAAAATAAGAAAATGAGGAATTAACTGCTTTATTTTTCTCTTCAATTTATAATTACTAATATTTAATCACTAATGTTAATATTAATATGAGATCATTTATTTAGGAGAGACATTTTGACTGGGAACCTAATATATAACACGTTACTCATAAAATTATCAATTAAAACACGAAATTACTTTTCTTTACTTTACCGGAAACTTCAACCTAACGTGTCTGTAGATATCAAAAAAATGTAATTTATCTCGCATCTTTTATTTGAGCATTTTAAATTAAAACTCACTCGTTCATTGGCTACGATTAATCTAACATTACGGGACGTTCACATAAAGCAATCTTAATTAATGATATTATATTTTTAAGAACGGCAGAATTTTTTTTATAGATAATTGTCGTGCGCGACCAATCACGCTCTATTCAGACGTGCAATTGTGTTTCCGGAGTATTACGCGACTTTATCGACAGTGGAGCGAAATTAATTACACGTCAGGCTGCGTTCCATCGACCACATTCGGCGCGCATTAATGCCTGCACGCTCCGTAATTGCAAGATGTACGCTATACACGTTGTATACGGTGGTGTATATACAAGGTGGAAGCGTATACGAATGCCGGCTCGATTGTATCCGCGATATAAAGCAATCCAAAGGCGGAAGCGATATGCTCGGGTACGCTTATTCATCGATCGATTCGTTCCTAATAGAAATCTGGTCCGTTGCCACGTCGAATCCCACACGGAAGCGCGTCTTAACGCATACGAGATAAATGGGGATTGTTGCCGGGCGCCGCAGGAGATGATACTTGGGAGAAGAAAAAGAAGCACGATTCTCTTGCGTGTTTCTACACTTTTTCCTCTGGCCTTTTGTTTCTTGTACGAAAATATATTGTAGGACAATAAATTATAGAAAAATTTCCCAAGCAATAAATTGAAAATTGCTCAGTCGTCGCGCATCTTGACTTTATTGGATAAAATTGTTCGTCGCGTAAATCGTTACGGCATCGTGCACACATAACACATTCGCGACATCCTCCTGCGATTTATGCAATGAAAGAGATTACGCGTGTGCGCAGGTTTTTCTTCGAGTATTACTTTTATTGCAGATTGCCGCTATCGAAATTATTTCGTGAACTAAACAATTGCGGTGCGTTTTACTAAGATGAATTTAATTAATATTGATGCGAGATAGTTCAAAAATCAGTAACTATCTCAATAAAGTTATACAGTTAAAATAAAACATTGTACTCTCGAACTAAAGAAATATATATTGGTGAAAGGTAAACTGAAAGAATTTTAGAAAGGCGATTTTCTAACACCTTTATGTGATTCAAAACATTTTTTACCTTTTTTATTTTAAGACAACATTATTGAAAGCTATCCTTAAACTTAATCGTATCAATATTTAAACTTCTTTAGATAATTTATAACTGGAGATGGAATTGAAATAGAATTATGTCTAGAAATTATATATATCATAGATCGCCCAAAGCGTGCGCTGCGAAAAAATTTTCTATGTGAATTATTGTATCATTAGTATCTTTTTAGACCAATTCTCGATCAGCCAATTTCGGGATATCAATTTAAAAAAATCAGGACATTTTTATTGGTACATCAGATTAAAAAATACCTTGTAATATTAACGCATCCCGAGAGGAATACTGTCACAACTAAAAAATTCACATTTTTCAGAAGAGAGGAAAAAAATTCAATTTTTTGAATTGTGAGATAATTATAACGCAATTACGTTTATGATATTTTGTTATAATGAAACTTATTTACTGTTTCTTGAAGAGAACTGTTGTGATTCATTTGATCATTTGTCAATTTTCTTATATTTTCTAATATAAATAATCATTATCGCGCAGAAAAAACAGTACATACATGCGGTTCTCTTGCTTATATATGTATATGCGTATGGTCCGCGTTTTATTTCTACCAAAGAAAAGCCTTTCCACCATCACTGCAGATTGGCTGAGTATTATGTTTTCAATTCAACGGACCTGAATTTTAATGCGATCTATTATTATATTTTATATTATTTATTTTGTTATATGAAAAATCGGGGTAAATAACGTCCCGTCTACGGTTCTTTTGGGATGCTTTTAATGAAAGCTGAAAATCGGAATGTTCCGATCGGAAAAATTCGGGATGGTTGGTCATCCTATGTACAATATATTTCATCATATATTTTAGAGAGGGAATGTATAAAAAATCATCATTTTAATTTCTTTAATCTCTTTATGAAATTGCGAAGCTCGTCTGCTTTTCAGGGATTTCTAATCCTTTAAAATGTACGAGAAGCGTACGTATATATTTCAGGACAAATGTATTCTCGTAACCTTGTGCACGCGAGATGATTAGACCTCTTTGACTCCGTTTTGTGAAGCTTTTGAGGCTACAGAAAATGAACTAGTTATATTCCGTAAACAATTCTTAACGCTTCCGCATCTGAGTTCCCAGCTTGCGCGATACAATGCACTCACTTTCCCGTGGCGATGCGTGTTACGTAATATTCCTTTCCCACAACCGCAAAAACGCTTTGCTACTCTTTAACACTTTAGCATTCACTGTGATGACGTGGCTGACGTAATCTGATCTCGCATATAAACACTTATTATCCTAATGACATAGATAGATAATTATGCAATTCTCCCATGGTCCACATAAAAGTAAAACGGAGTATAGGTAGATCGGATTTATTTTTCACTCGACGTGTTGCTCGCTATTGATTTGCAAATTAATTAATTCACATTACGCGGAAATGTGAACCCGTAATTCAGGAACCTAGGTGTAAATTATGCTCGAATTCGAGCTCGGGTTTAAGGTTTTATGTTTCTCACGTCGTAAACGCCTTTAACA
>NW_020219665.1:64555-119657 GCF_003070985.1 Temnothorax curvispinosus | reverse complement strand
CAAAATACATTTGGAAATATTGATAATATATGTGATTGGTTTATGATATCTTAAGATTGTACTTGAGATGATCTTAGATATAAAAACCGAATGAATATCGGCCCAAGATTCACCTAACAGATGTGCAAATAATTCTTTGTGGAATTAACTGGTTAAAAGCTAGCTACTGTTCAAAGCAACTAGATGCTTTTCAGGTAATATTTTATTAACCCTAGACAGCATATGTGGGGTATTACGTTACCCCACGCGAAATTCAAATTCCCCTGATTTAGGAAGGTTATAGTTTTCATACCGAGACCCTAACCATAATTCAGTTTAGTCATCCGGCAGTCGACCTCCGTCATTCAGCGAGTGCGTTAGATCCGTGCAGCAGCTGTGACCGAAAAAGAAAATCGTTTGGGGTAACGTATTACCCCAGTCGGTCGTTTACGCTCGACATTTACCACAGTAAAGTATATTTCAGATTTTTTGTGAAAATTGGTAACGAAAAATTATACACTTTATAGCACTCCCCGGAAAATTCTACCCCTATTTCATATATAATTCTTTAAGATTCGGCCAATTATTTCATTTTTGCTGTTCTTACACAGCAACTGATTAAAACTTTGTAAAGTTTTTATAGAGTTAATTTTACTGTTTCCATATAATTTTATAACTTTTGACTACCTTTCAAATAAATAATAATCGACAGAATCTGTTTTACTTTCCATTTCTTGCGATTTTTCCCATCCGACAGTTTTTCATCATTTCCTCTACTTCAGACGTTCAAAGAAATATGTTTTTTTTTAAGAAACGAAAAAGTCGCTTACATGCGCTTGAAGGTTGTCTATTCGTCTTTCAAAATCCGCTGAAATTTTAAAAATCGGTGAATTTTATAAAAAACTACTGTTTTTTTTACTACCACAAATTGATGACTACTATCGTCTTCCCTATTAAAGAACAAACAAAATTATCTATTACAAAGTCTTCTAACAACAAATGGAAACATTATACACGCGGTACAAGTTTGGGGTAATTTATTACCCCGGTTAGTCAAAAGACTAACGACGTAAAAACGTATGAGAAAATTATGATATGCTCTCTAGGGTTAATACGTGACATTTTATAATTAAACAAGTACATGGTACCCAGATAAAATTAAATTTGTTCTAGAACATAGATATTAATTGTAAATAAAATTGACGCAGGATCTGCTGTATTTATTTAAGGGGATCCTAAAGCCGTCTGTAATACCGGCTTTTTTTCTTAGCACTAATCTTTTAATTGACTTTATAGAAATGCAAAATTCTTGTCTAGAATTAAAGTACGCATCAAAATCTAGGTCATGGTGGTCAAATTTATATCGAAAACGAAAAAAAATTAATATTTTTGTTAATTTTTGGTATACGTGACGACAATATTTGCTTTGTACAAAAATTCCACGATAAATATCCACAAAATTAGACCGGCATGACCTAGGGACAACATTTAAGAACAATATCGTGCAATTAGATCTAAGATTGAAAACCTAGAAAAAAAGATTACTTTATATAACTTTTATATGTGCAAAAGCACATTCAGGTTGACAGGATAAGCAATATTGCGTGTGGCAAGAGATGGCGCAGTAATCGAACAAAGACAGTTGCCTCTCGTTAGACAAGGACAGATATAGATATATGACAAGAAAACAGAATTAGAAATGTTGACATTACCGACGTCGAGGAAGTTCAGCCTTCACTTTAGGACCCCCTTAATAACGTCTGCAAAATTCTGATAAGAATCTAAGGGTCGGTTGCTCTAACTTGTTAGTAAACTAACTAATAGTTAAATTATATATATGTGTTTTTGTATTTTCTTTAAATTAAACAAAGATAGACACATGATTTAACTATACTATTGATTTACCAACAACTGGCTTGGAACAATTGCTAAGTTAACTAACGGCAACCTAACGGCGGAAATCAAACAAAGCGCCAACATAGTTTATTTACTTTAATGTGCCGATCGAATCTACTGCCAAGCTAGCCTGAATACTGCTACTCTTTTGCTACTTGGATACAGGCAATATTATTGCATTGCACAATCGTTTACCTGAACGATTAATTTAGATCTATACTTTCGTAACACGTAACAGCTATAAAGAAAAGAAAATTATTGCTGTAATGTAATAGGAAATATATAACTATATGTTACTAAAAATGCATTGTTGGAAGAAAAATGTTGTCTCTTTATATAAATGTGCCATAAGCATGTTCTCAAAACAATATAAAAAAATCTCTATTATAAAGAAAAACAATTTCTCTGTTATCATAATAATCGATATATTTAATGACGCCAGTTTGTATTTCTCACAAGAAAATATCTTTAAATTAATTTATATAACTTATTAATTTAATGTAGCTAAGGTACATATGCTAAATATCTCTGATGTAGTAGGTACACTATATAATCATCGATTAGACACAAGATTAAATTCCTAATAGCACGAGAAATTCAAACTTGAAGTCTTGAAGGCTTCTACGATTAATCTTCTCGAACTTACCGAATCTTCGAAAGTCGGATTGCCGTAACTTCTCTTGGAGGATCTTGCCGCACCTTTGCGCCTTACGCTATTGTACGCCGAAACGCTGTCGAGGCTGTAGGCGTCCAAGGATACCGGCCGGCACCGTTCACCGTAATTGAACCTCGTTTGCCTCTTTCTCATTATGAACTGCAAGTAGATACACCTAAGGTTAGCGGCCGTTACGTTCGACGAAACGAAAAGCAAAAGCTGATATAGCGACCTTCTACTGTACGCAACTTTGCAACTCCGCTCTGTATTACAGTACAACTCGTCTACAAATACTCACAATATCCCGAAATGCGGTGGCGGTTAATTTAGTGGCCATGCACTGAATCAAAAACTGCAGAGTTCGCCAGCGTGCAAAATATATATACAAACGATAAAGGTGTGCCACTTATAGATTAATTATAATTTCGATTTAAGCAAATCGGTATATTGGAGAATTATTGTATAATTACGTGTTTCTCTTATTTCATCTTTAACAAAAAATGATTGTATAAGAAGATCAATTATATTATCAGTCAGATCAACTATCTGATGCAAATTATTTTCACGTAATTCCCTTACGTTTTTAAATATAATTTATAAAGCGAAAAAAGTGATGCTGCTTTAAATAGATATAATGATTGGCCGTCAGCGTCGATCGAATGCAACAATTATAATTGTAAATCACGCATTCTGATAAGTCCTTTTCATTGCAATTAAGCAACGAGTTGTATTACCAATTACGCCACATGACCGACATATCTGAAAAGAGATCGAGGAAATCTCGCGACGGTCAGCAAAATAGAATAAACGTAGCCGGCCGGGCCATTTCGACATCGTCATTCGCATGCCCGACAAAAACCACGGCGCAGCGACGCTGATGAAGTGTGGAACGCCGTTTGCCAGTCAATCTAATAGGCCAGTCAAATTAGACATTCTGGTATGAAAGTGATGCAAACTTTTTTATTCCTTTTTAGGCGTGTTGGGGGTGTTTAGAAAAGCTTATTTTTGAGTTGTCGTATTATGAGACCCAGAGCTTTTTGAGGGGAAGGGGGAATTTTTGACGAATCGGAACGAGTTACCGCTCATTTTCTTCGTTTTTTCAAGCCCTACAACTTTCTCAGGAGCGAAAAAGTGCTATCTATTAATCGAAACGAGATAAATGCAAAAAACCGCAAAAAATTTATTTTTCGGGGGAACCAAAATTTTCGTTTTTTCGCATTAACTCGGCGAATGTCGATAAAGAATGAATGACTAACCCCTCATTTTGTAGCTGAAGCTGAACGAAAATTTTGGTTCCCCTGAAAAATAAAATTTTCGCGGTTTTTTGCATTTATCTCGTTTCGATTAATAGATAGCACTTTTTCGCTCCTGAGAAAGTTGTAGGGCTTGAAAAAACGAAGAAAATGAGCGGAGACTCGTTCCGATTCGTAAAAAATTAGTTCCCCCTCCCCCCCTCAAAAATCTCTGGGTCTCATGATACGACAACTCAAAAATAAGCTTTTCTAAACACCCCCAACACGTCTAAAAAGGAATAAAAAAGTTCGGATCACTTTCATACCAGAAGCCTTTTTTTGGTCTAATTTGACTGGCCTATAATCAGCCATTCAAGGCTGGACAATCGCGTGTGCAAATGACATTCCATTTCTTCCGGTAAGAAGACGCGCGACGTCAATTCTCCTATATCGTTAATTACACGTTACTGCAAATACATATATACCTGCTTCACAGTATTGCCCCACGCATGTTTGCGCGTTCGATTAAGCGCTTTTCAAAATAAACCGTATCGATTTTAATTCCGCGATTTAATACCGTATTATAATCATCGTTATTCGTGTTCCGTGATCATTACTATTTTTAATATTTTACGATATTACCAATTTGTATAATTAAAGGCGTACTTTTAGAAAGCTTATAAAAATTATAATAAGCTTTCTAAAAATGCGCTTGGTTTTCTTTTTACGTCGTAAAACATTTTTTCACGCAAAATTTGTTTGTTTAATACAGTTATCTGGCCTACTCATTAAGTAAAATTGCTTTTGTACACGAGTACAGTTTCGAAAATGAGATAGTACCGTTTTGTATTTCCTGAGGCCACCAGTAATTTTCTTTCTCTTCAATATTAATTGATTCGTTAAATTTGGTTAGTTCAGATTCCGCTTGGCGGTATACGTTCATTAAAATTAATTGTTGCACGCTGTGCAAGCAGCACGGTATTAATGTTACTGATGGTCGAAGAAAACGTAGTAGATCTCATAGCGATGCTATTATCGATATAATAACAGAACATGTTCCAATATTAAAGTTATATAATACGAGCAATATTAATGTAACTATCATTTTTCGCGTTTAATGATGTTGCCAACATCTAATAGACTCAAATTTTTTCCTATTAATTCTTATACATATGAATAAAATATCTATTACACGAGTATAATTTGCAAGCTTCTTGATTTCTCGTGAAGCGATCAACTTGCATTCCACGTGAACCGCAACCGCGCGTGTGCACGCGTATTATTATACGAATAAACGGAACGTGGAGATAAGCGCAACTGAAAAAAAGAACCATATAATAAGCTGCCATTATATCTAATTATAAGCGCAAAAGTAGGAGGAAAAAAAACTCGTTCGTGCCGCGAAATATTATGCGCGTGCAGAGCGCATTATCTTCGTCATCCGCGCGACGAAGACGAGAGAACATCCTTTCTCTCACCTCCTAGATGAAAACATATATATGTATACAGACATGTTATGATGAGCGTATTACGTACACTAGAAGAGAATTATGAGTGTGGACAGATGGACGGGCGAATGGACGGAGATGAACTGTACACATGTAACGTAAACCTTCCGTGAACGGAGGTTTATCGCAAGCGCGACTTTTAGCAGCAGAGGATTACGTCAGCGAGCATAGATTTTCGCGGACCTGCGCAACTGTCATCTTGAAATATTAGTATTTCCTGCTTCGATTTCTCAGTAATGTGCCGCATGATGTGTGAGAACGGCAGACAAAAAAATGCATGCGACACACATTTATATTCTAAAAAAAAAAACGACCGAGATAAAGTAGAACGATTCAAGCTTGAAAATTCTCGCGATTATCCTCGCTTCGCGAAGATAGCGAAAAAAAAATAAAATAAAGTCAATCTTATATGTGATAAGTGACATGCCGAACAATTTATATGATGCGTCTTTTATTTCACGTGCACGTTTGCGTAAAAGCTTCGAATGTCAAGCGTCAATGTCCGTCATAAATTAAATATGATGCGCAGATATTAAAACGCTTACCAGAAGGCCGGCTAAAAGAACCAGGCAAATGAAGGCTACGGAGGAGACTACGACGACCGCTATGGCGTTACCGGAATCCGCTTCCGATACCAGAAGAAACTTGTGTATCTGGAAAGAATGAATAACCTAAGGAAATTTAATAGAGATATTCTTTCGATAACTGTGCCATTGCGTATAACATCAATGACTTTGATACGGCGCATCGATCGATTAATAGAGAAAGCTAATAGAGAGAAGGGGCGCTTCGTAGAAACTTGAACCGAGCGATTACTCGCGAGCGACGTGAATGAGTCTATAATGATAAGTTGATAATCGGGGAGATTGAATTTTCACGAGACGTGCCGAAGCACACAAGAGTTATAATGGAGTTGTGTTGACGTTCCGACAGCCACAATGTTCTAATCCGCGCCTGAGACCTTCTCCGCCGTTTTCAACTTACTCTCACTGGGAAGTTGAGAGACACCTTGTATAAACTTGGTAGAATCTTCGTCATGGCGGCGTCGAACTTGTTGTCCTCGTCGACAACGTAAATCAGGATCGGGATTAAGGAAACCTCTGTGGGTGTCGGCGATGAGTTCTGCTCGCGACAAGGATTCTGACGGATGATAATTTGTCTCGACTCCACAGGCCTGCAAAATAAAGTATTCCACGCTGTATTATATGTAACGAGTGCATTTTTAGTTATCTTACAATTAGTTGAAAGTTGAATGTGCTAAGCTAAGAGAAGAATTTTACTATATATTAATCTAAACTTTTACTTTCTGTATGAGTTTAGAACAATTTTAGAAGCATTTACTATTAATTTATTACTATTATTATGTAATCTATATAACAAAAGAGCTATTTATTTCTAACATACATGGGTATGTAAATTATTAATTGCACAGATTTGAATATCTAAATGTGTGAAAAATGTTGATATACTACATTTTTATGAGATAATATTAGATGGAAAATAGTAGTTAAAAATAAATAATAATAATAATTAGTACATCCATATATATTCAGCTTTAAAAAAATATTTCATACTCAATAAAGAAAAATAAAGAAAAATAAAAAAAATTTCGCAGATCACTCACTTGTCCAGTCCGTCTCTGAGGACGTCCGCGAGCGCTTTCTTTAGATCCTCCAGCCGAGGACAGACTTCGTGTAAGGTGCCCTCGATGATTATTTTAACTAGCAACGTGATTTCATCCGATGACAGAGTCTGAATACTTTCCGTTACTTCCTCCTCAGGCGATTCCGTGAAACCCGCTGTGTTCCAGGGTGCTATCGGCTCCAAAGTACTCGTAGCCGAAGGGCTCTTTGTGACGTTCGTCGTTGTTGCGACGCCTATGTTCGGCGAAAGTTCCGTCGCGCCTGGAGCAGACGTCTCGGTGATGTTCGCATTGAAACTTGAATCCTTTATAGACTTTAGAGGATCCTCCGTAACGCCGGAGGCTGCCGTGGCATCAGCGGCGGTGACGCTGGTGAGATCGATAACGCTTACAGTAACTTCGCTCCTCGTGAACTCCGTGCGATTACTTTGGCTCTCAGAAGTGGTCGGAGTATCTTGAGGATCTCTAATAGTTTCGTTGTCCGCGTGATGCACACCCGACACTTGATCCGTCGTCGGAGTTCCGCCTTCGGTCGTCACCGGAAGTTCGGTGGATTTTTCCGGTTTCATCGTAGTGACCGCGTCCTCCGTCGAATTGCTCGTCACGGACGGATCTTGAATCGTCGTCGCCCTCGAAAGCGTTGTTTGCTCCTCGAAGGTTCGTCCTTCGACGCTCCTCTCGGTCGCGTTAATTCCCGAAGATATCGCCTCCGTGAGACTGACGAACTCGAACTCGACGGACGTGGTCGTCGGGATTGAGGATTCGTCGGGATTTAACGTGACAGAGGGAGATTCGGTGGTTTGATTAACATTCGATGAAGATCGCAGCGTGACGTTTGTCCTCGGCGCCAATTCCGTGGAATTTTCGAGAACCGTCGCAGCGATCGTATTGATCTCCGCCACCGACGTCGAAGTCGTCGAAGTTTTGGACTTGTTCGCTTCCGTCGTCGTGTCGTTGTCCAAGGGAACCATGCTCGTCGATTCGGTAACGACGAAAGTCGAGCGGATCATCATAGCTTCTTCCGGTTCCATCTGAACGTCGGTATTCAGAGACACTGTTTTAGACGTATTCGTTTCCGTGGAGTGCAACGTTGACGATTCCGTCGCTTCGCCGGAATGTGATTTCGCTTCCTTGCCATCCGGCATCAGGCTCACTTCCGTTATTCCGTTTCCAGTCACGTCGTAACCTTCGTCTTTGCCTGTAATCACTTTCTCCACTTCTTTCGTACCCGACGTGTCATTCTCGTTCGACTTCGAGCGTTTCATATCCGTCACCTTCGCGCTGCTGTTAAATCCTTCCGACAAAGTTTCGTTCGTTGATCCAACATCGGCCGAGACAATCGGAATCGCCGTCACCGGCGTCGAAGAGAAGAGACTCTTTGTCGTGGAATTCGTGGACTCGTTTACATTTTTCTTATTCGACTTATGCTGTTGGATGCTGTTCTCGATCACGACCGAAGGTTCCGTGACAACGAGCTTCTTCTCGGACTCCCCTCTCCCGATCGTGTTCTCGTAAGCGGAAGTTTCCTCCGTAACGTCACCACCTTCCTTTTTCAGTTTTGAACTAGCCTCCGTTATTGCCTGAAACGACTCCCTGTTGGATTTTAGGTACGGATAAGGTCTTTGATCTATTTTTGCCGTGCTGTTTCGCAGGCTTTGAGTGACCGACGATCCCTCGTCGACGGTCCTTTTCGTCGAGGCTGTAGATTTCACTTCAATATTCGGAAACTTATTGACTCCGGAAAATCCGATAGTTCTGCCTTGCGGAACTGGACTAGGAGTGGTTTCAGGAGTGGACGAGGTACGCTCTTCGAGTCGCGCGCTCTGAGTCATTGTCTCGGGCAACTTCACCTGGCTCTCAGGCTCCCCTATTGATCTCCATTCTTCCACACCATCTGTACTCTTAGCGGTTGCATTGGAAATGGAGGAATCTACGCTTTGCTCACGATGATTTTCATCTGTCGCGCTAGTCCCCTCTTTCTTCGCGTAAGCGGTTCCTTCTTGATTACTCAGTTCACTAACGTGAGAATCGTTCTTCGCTGTATCGTTCGTGATAGTCACGATCCTCTGTACCGGCAGGTGAGTTACGTTCTTAACGATCTCCACCTCTTCTTTCGGGTCGCCTTTCTCGCGCGATTCGCTCGCGTCAATCGAACGATTCCCCGTGCTAGTTTTGGGATCCTTCCCCGTCACAGTCTTATAAAAGTGATTGTAGTTCACGTAAGTGTCGTTAACTAACGAGACGGTTCCTTCGTGTCCCTTTTCGTCGATCTTCTCTAGATCGAATGCTTCAGACGCCGTCGTTCCTACATTCGCGCTCTTCTTAAATCCCAAGGAATTTTCACTGTGCGCTGTGGTTAATTCCCGATCACGAGCCTCCGTCGTGTGATCTTCCAGTTCTTCTTTCAAGTCAGTCAAAACTGTATTCTTGTCCTTTCTCGAAACAACTTCCTTATGCTCGAGCTTTATAATTTTGTCCTTCTTTTCGTCGGATCTGACGGTGTCTTCCGACGTCGATTTCGGAGTCGTCGAAAAGATAGACCTGACGGTCGGTATCTCTTGTTTATTCGCAGCTACATTATTTTCCTCTTCATATTTAACGGAGTGCTCCTTTCCCGCCTCTTTAGATTCCGAGGTTTCCATAACGTTCGCAATTAACTTCTCGTTGACAACTTTTTCCTTCGTATTTGGCGACACGAACTTGGTCGCATTGGATATTTTTTCACGATTGGAAGATTCTTGAAGCGTGTCATCATCTGGGTTCTTACTGTCCTGTTTCGAATCGTTGAAAGACAGTTTCGCGGTCGCCGCAGTTAGTTCGTTCTTCCTGGAGAGTCTGAGGAGATCTTCGGAGACGACTTTCGTGCTGGTGCTTTTCCCGGTGCTTTCAACGATCTCTCCGTACCGCGGCTTCCTGTTTCCATCCGACGATGAACTTTCGAAATCATTGCTTGATTTTTCCGCCTGCGAATTCGCGTGTGTTGACACATCGACTTTTTCTCCATCCTGATTTGCGCCGTTGATGACACTGTCGTGCGATCCATCTTCTGTGTCGTGAGTTTTTCGATTCGTCAACTCGATATCTCTTCCATTGTTTTCGGCAAATGATCCATTTTGATGGCTCGAAGAGACTCTGGTTAGAATCGTCGTAGATCCATGGGGAGTCGATAGTTTTTGGGACTCAAATTTCTCGGATGCGATCGATGCTTCCGTAACTTCCGCCACTGCATTGTTAAAGAGTAGTAGTAAGGTGCCTGAAATAGCAAAAGTCGATCTTACAACTTTATTTCTTTTGAAGATACAATTATTATTTTATATAATATTTACGATTATCTTTTACTCCAAATATAGAAGGTTCTACGATCACCGTATGGTACTTTAATTAATAACACATGTAATGCGAGGAACAAATAATAACACGTAATAAAAATAATTGGTTTTTATAAACTAATTATGAGTGATCTATTTACGGATTAAATCGTTGTAAATTAATAAGCACGCTTCAGAGAAAAACTCTTAAAAAAGTGAATAGCCTTTTTTATTATTTTCATTGTCTATAATTCAAGATTTGATTCATCAATCTGTCAAAGATAATTAGAGAGAAGATAGAAATAATTATGTAACACACACATATTTATATGCTATATTTTAAAACCTGTATTCACAAGAGATTTACGCTTTCAAAACATTCATTAAAAATTGTGTGGGAAAGCTTTTAGCAGTAAATTGGTTCTCACGTGTAACGCGTTAATTGTTTTTACTCCATGTAATCTAAGTCACACGTTTGACAATAAATCGGTGAATTATGGTTAGTAATCCGTAATAAATTCGCTTGACGCACGAAAACAAAAGTTCCTGCGCGCTCATCGACAATAACGACAACTGGTTTCCACCGAGATGCGCGATGCGAGAAAAATGTAAGTAGCGTGCGTAGACGAGACGTTTAATGGATCGAAAAACCGGTTGTCCGTGGAATTACCGCCTGGGTTCCTTCGGAACTATTCAGGAGAGGTTCTACGATACAGTTTGCGCTCTGCAAATTGAAAGTATTCGCGCGATCGCGCGTCGAGAGCGTGCGTTTGAATATTAAACAGACCTTCAGAATTATGCAGGGGGCTTCGAGTGTGTCCTCGTGTTTTGCTAATTTACGTCGATACGAGAGACGACTAGTCCTCACCGTGAACGTCGCGCGAAGCCGAGATAAATATTTATTTTATTGATGCGGATTTTCCCAGCGCGGAGAATTTTCCACCTGATTCTACCTCGATACTCATATTCGATATGCATTTCTGACGGATGCTGAAGATTTTATGACAAAGTATCGATTTCTCGAACTTGATTATTTAAAAGAAAAGATAAAAAATCCTTGTTTCTTTTCTTATACATAATTTATCTACTGTCCAGATTCGTGTATCTTGACATTTAAAACGTGTTTTCTCGTTCAGTTCTCTTTCATATAAGAACCAAATATTTCCTTTATTTTTAATTTGCGAGTTCTATCATATGGACATTTAATAAAGTAAAAACTGAAAAGTTAATGTATATTTTAAGCAGTTTATATTTTAAATTTATTTCAAAATACAATTGGAATAAAGATTCTGCATAAAACGCGACATAAAGTACGCATTTAAATGTGATTATCCTGTCAAGAGATTGTTGTGCCAATAGTATCTCTTTATGTGTAAATCTCGTATTGAATAATATCCGTCTCTGGAAATAGCTATTGTATAATATTTATATAATATCGAAATATTTATATAATAAAATACGGCAGAAATACATATATCGGGGAATTGATGAAAGAGACATTTCATCCATTATCATTATGTAATATTATATAATATTATTAAACTAATTTAAACTAATTATATAGGTTAATAATAAACTAATTAAGGGTGTTCTGAAGAGTTAGTTAAAATGTAACGAAGTTGACGAAAATTTAATATCATATTGTGTATTCTCTTTCGAAGTTCTGGGCTAAATTTCAAATCGATTCACAATTTAGATAAAAAGTTATCAATTCTTGAATATCCGTTTTACAAAGGGTTTAAAGTGTAAACATTAAAAAATGTAATCAATATAATAATATTTTACACATAAATAGATTATCAACAAACAAAAATAGAGCAACAAAATTTGAAAATATTTAGAATTTTGTTTGAAAAATTTTTTTTGAAAAAGAAAATAGTAGTAACAGTTATTTACAGTCACTAAATCTACGTCTTTTACATTCTATTAGATGTTCCGTAACTATTTATATACATTTTTTTGTCTTTGAATCCCTGGAGAATTAATATCAGAGTTTTTAATATTTCTTGCATACTTTTGATTGGGACAGTACCTATAGAACATCCAAATATTGATGCACGTAAAAGTTATATAATTATTTATTAAACATTTCTTGTCTCGCAACAAAATGATTCGAATAAAGGAGGCATTTATTTATGCAGCGCGCAAGTTTTTTAATAACAGTCGTTTCTTTCAATTCGTTAGTTTACACGCGACTTCTTTAACGTAATTACTGGGAATTTGCACATTGTTCCCTGATATCACATAGCATTTTGCTCAACAATACATTTAAAAAGAGTTAATTTAAATGTACATAAAATGATATATGCGTGTACGATTTTTTTATTTTGCAATGACATTAAAAAGGCAGGCAATATTGTTTGAGTTTCTTCATTTCTCTCTATATAAGTGGGAAATATATAGCCCACGACGTTGGAAAAGAAACATCGTTAAAATAATTATCTATCTTATTACCCATTGCATTACCGGCTTATCTTACAGACGTTAATTCCAGCTAATTAATTAAATTCGCGAGAATTCTGTCGTCGTCAGACTTTAACTCCTTCTGAAGAAATGCAAATACGTTTTGTATGCAAATAGATACACGTGTGTAAGATATTTAACGCATATACATCCGTAATCCGGGTAACATGCATTTGCGATATTTACTTCAGATAACTTAACTAAATATTACAGACTTTTATTCGCTGTTATTTGAAAGTAATCAAATTTAGATCGCGTCTTTCACGTTCACCGTAAAGCCGTAAACCGAAAGGTGATGATCTCGCGTCTCGAGGTGGGACGGAAAATTTTGTTGATAAGCTGCAAGTTACAGTTAACTCTTGCAGGCATGCTCGTTGCAGTAGACCTAACAGTACTTGGTGCAGTCACCTCGATTGGCAAGCTTTACATCACGAGTTTACAATGCAACAGGATGCGGCCGAGAGATGCTAGCCCATTCTCTTCGAGAATGGCAATCCGCCGCCGCACTGCGCGCGCGGTACGACTCGAAATAAAAATTACGTACATAATCCGCTTAGAAAACCGTTCTCCCTTTCTTTTCTGAATAATTCAAGGCAACGCGTTAATGTTCATTCTGTAGTTTTTCGTAAATGGGAAATAACTGTGAAAAATAGAAAGAATTGAATTTTTTTGCAACTATAGAACTCACCTGTACATACTCCCAATACGAAGATAAACGTTCTTCTGCGCGTCATTTCTGACCGTTAGATCTTCCCGCTCGATCTGCAACAAAAAGCACAATATCGTTACAAAAATGCATACTATTGCAATAAAAGTACAAAGCTTGTAAATAAATAGAAATTAGCCTTGGCTTCTGATTGTTTTGTATTTATAAATAAAATGTTAGTTTTTCGTTAAGGTATAAAAGTACAGAATATTTATAACAATAAATGCAAATAAAAGTTATGAAAAAGAAGTAATCGTATATATGAATATTGCAAGTCAACAATATCAGTATGCTGCCGATTGATATTCAAGAAAACACGTATCGACCGAAAGCTTGGGAATGGATACAGCTCGCTATATACCTACATCCAAACATAATTTTCAACATTGTGCTGAAGATGACCTCGTTTACGAGCCTGTTCACCTTAGGGAGTATAACATAAAACTCCAGTCCGCAATGCAGCACGAGAGAGCTTTATTAAAAGTTTTCATCCTGCGTTAGCAACGTTGTGCGAAGATCCGGTATAGTCGGTCAAGGATGATCAAACGTGCAGATCTTTGCGCAATCTTTTTGTTATTTACCCGACTGTGCGCTGAAATAGTTCAATACCATTCGTATCCAATTTTGTAAAAAAAATAATAGAAACTTGGGGAAAATAAATTATTTTTTATATGAAGTAGAAACTGCTTAGTGCTTAGGACATTCAAGTGGTAAGGAATGCAGGCGCGAGATATATTTTCAGATTTCACGAAAGCAATTTCGATTCGATGGTGTGAATGGAACGAAGTCGTGCCAAAGTCCGATCGCAATTACTCAATTTCCATAATATGTAGGCTGGTATTACTCCGCTATTCAACGCCTCGTTTGCTGTACGAACGCGCTTGCTGCGGTAGCGTGCAGGTAGTATCGTTCACTGAACGCATACCGGTGACTCTAATTGTAGAAAGTAATCGTAGAAAGTACAATTATCAGTTTGTCGCTAATGCATGTAGAGACTGCGCGCATGTCCTAAGAGCTAACAAAAGATCAGCTTTTTAAACGTTCGTGACGTATCGATTATGCCGCATTGAACACAGAGAAAAAAGTCTTGTAATACTTAAAACGCATTTGGTTGTGCGTTTTAGCGCATTATTTGATAAGTAGTAACAAATATGAATTGTTACCAAGCGGTTGATAATAATTACAAAATAGTTAACAAGACATATTTTTTATACAGTTGAAACACTTGAAACAATTAAATGGTTTAGTAAGTAATGCTAAATACTTTGGTAATAATTACCAAATAATTTGATGATTACCATAGCATTTATGTAAAAAAATTGTTTTTTAGTGATATGTAATAAATTAGTAATAATCGCCAAACCTTGCTATGATTATTTGAAATATTTACCAAATTATTTGAGTATATTCACTTAAAGATTGAGTTGAAACTATTTCACTAAAGCACTTGTGTTAGTAACTGTGGTCAGGATAGATATGATTATTACCGAATCTTTTTTTCAATGTAGAAATATGTTTCATATTAGAGGGGTACAGAGAGAAATTCAGTCAGTATAATTAACTCATAATATTAACAAGTCAAATATCAAATAAAAGCTCTAAATTTAAACAGTAATAAGTAAAACTTGACCGAATACATATGAATCCTAGAAAAAAAAATGCCATTAAATAGAGAGAATGCCATTTTCGGTCGAACCTTTGTAGTATATTTGATAATATTCTGTGTGAATATATATATATATATGTATACTTTTTTCTACTCATCAAATTGCACGCCGATGGTTTGTCAGTTTTAAAACACAGTTTTCATGTTGCACCCGTAAATTCACATAAATTAAATCTGCAATTAATTTAACCTTTTGATTCTAATAAGTAAACTTTGAAATTTAAACATTTAAAGTTTTCTTCGGATGTTTAGCAGATATAATTCAAATATTCAAGAAGTTTTGGAATGTACCCAATGTAATTTTACACCCCCAAAAAAATATTCTGTTGTTTAGTGGCTTCCGCTTGATTTTAGAGGATTTTCCTCTGAAATACGGTTTCAAGAAGATATTTTAAAACCTAGAGGAATATCCTCTAACCATGAGACACTTAAGATTGCAGTCCTCTTAATGCTAGAGGAATCTCCTCTTCTCATAAATCAAATAATAATCTTATTTATAGCATTTATAATAATACTTAAAAAAAAAACGAATATTCTTTATTCAATCTTATTAAGCATAACTTATATCCGATTATCATATGTTGACTGATTGTGAGAGAAAACTTCTTTCTGTGTCAAAGCATATAACATGAACGAGGTAAAAAAGTTTTTGATGGAAGCACATTTAGGCGACTACTGGCCCCCATTTGAGAGTGAGTATAATAAGAAAAATCTTATTCTAGTAATTTCTGTTTAAAGTTAAAAGCCAGATTTACAATGAGACGTAAATCGTAGTTGCATGATTAGGGCCAAAGCATATAGATAACATGGCGTAGCGATATATACAGTTATAGTCAGTAGACGTAAGTAACGCTTTGGTGTATTAACAGTCAGGATACGTCAAAGCTTGTGTGTTACTTACGTCCACTGATTATGACTGTCGTATATCGCTACGCCATGTTATCTATATGCTTTGGCCCTAATCATGCAACTACGCTTTACGTCTCATTGTAGATCTAGCTTTTAACTTTAAACAGAAACTACTAGAATAGGAAAAAATACTCACTCTCAAATGCGGGCCAGTAGTCGCCTAAATGTGCTTCCATCAAAAACTTGTTCATCTCGTTCATCCGTTCATAATAAAGAATACTATATAAATAGCACTACACTTCAATGTGCATACAATTCGCACGCAGCCACTGCAGGCTCGTCGACATCGTCTCGTGTGGTGGTGTACGCATCGCGTAGCTAATAAGACAATCGTTTTTTAACAAACGCGCGTGCCACTAATATCTTGCATATCCTCTTATTTTAAGAGGCTATTTGGATTATTATAGTAGAATTTGCTATAGAGGAATTTACTCTTGATTATAACTCACGCATTCACTCTTTTATAAAGTAATACGGCTTACTTAAAAAAAAATATGGTTCATATAAGATTTTTTGCTTAGAAGAAATGCTTAGAGGAATTCTTCACTTATGAGTATAGAATATTTTTTTAGGGTGTACTTTCTTCAGCTATGATTTTACAATAATCATAAAATCTAAAATTTTATCTCACGCCAATTTAAAATTGCAGAAGAATTAATAACACGGAAATAATTCTTTTAGACATTATTTCTTATTGTCCAACTGCCACAAGATTACTCGAATGAACGTAATGGTAACTTCCTCGCTTTGCCTCATGGAATCATATTCTGCTTTATAGCCTTTATTTCAGGGCACGTCATTTTCTGGCAAGCTCGCTCATATTCCTTATTATTTCGCCTCCCGAGAGAGCATGTCCAAAGTATCTATTAAATCCCGTAGGTAGTTTGTGACACTGTGTCGACTAGTCGCATAAGCGACGCTTTATAAAGCGGCGCCGACAATCGGAAGTTGTAATTCCGTTGCACGAGTGAAGACGTAACATAGTTTTAACCTAGTATCGTAATAAGGACAATACTGTGCATGGAATTAACGATGTGTACCTATGAGTAGCGAGTCTGTCGTATTACATCTTACGTATTTCGAGCAAATGTCTTAACATATTTCAAGCAAACGTCTTAATCGATCAAACTGATTGCATACACAGAGAGAATTTTTCCTTAGAATTTATCCTGAAAAACATTGTGAGACAACATGTATTACAAAGAATTTTATGCGAGCTATTGATTAATATCTGTAGTATAATAAAAAATATTAATATCTATTACAAAATAAAATATAAAATGTTTAATTAATTTTATTAAAATATATAGTAAAATTTCAATAATTTTTAAAAAATTACCAATGTGCTTGGTAATTTTTATTACGTTGTAAAATGTGTTTTGTATGTTTCAAAAATTTCTATCGTTACGATAAAATTTGATTGGTTGCCAAGTTGTCTCACATTTGTAGTGAATTTAACAGTAAAATATAACGAAAAATTCTCTCCGTGTATAGCTATTGCAAACGGAAAAGTTATTACGCAGATATATTTTTGATTGATTAAAGTCATGATTTCGTTGCTCTCGGTGCGGAAATATTTGGCAAAAAAAGCAATAGCGATAAATCGTACGTAAAGTAGTATTTTCGGACAAGCGTAGTACGTAAACATGACATTTAATGCATTAGTCCATAATTGAGTTCAATTTGACGTATCAAGAATAGAATATTTGAAATAAATTAATCTCATAAAGCATTTTCAATGTTTTTTAGGATGACAATTCGGCTGGCCGGCGCGCGGCCTTGTTTGTTTTTCTGACGTACAACGCGTCGTTACAGTCTTGCGTATACATTTATACAAGGTTGCGCCGCGCTATCATTCGTGCGTCAACAGTCAAACGAACAGATAGTGGCAAAGAGATATTATATCGTAAATTTTAATTTCGAGAGTGCCGTGCGATAGTCATATTTTGACAATTAGTTCATCCGCGATTACTCATGGCTTTGCGAATGTTGTGTGAGTGCAACAATCCCTGTCAACTGAGAGATGGAGCAGATCTATAGAAAAGGCATCAGGCGGAGCAATCTCGCTTAAGGTGAGTATTTAATTATCTATATATTGTTTTTTTAAATTAACACATTTTCCTTTAACTGAATTGTTGTCATTTGAATAATTCAAAAAAATAAGGATTAAAGAAAAAAGTTTTTGTTTAATAAAAATTTATGAATTATACTTAAGAAGGGAGAGAAAGAGAAAACTTTTTTTGGAAAATATAAAATTTTATTATTTTTTTTTGTTGTTAAATATATTCACTTGAAAAATGAATAAAAAATGTCATGCACACAATAATTTTTTTTTATATTAGCTATTTTGATCGTTATTGTAATTTGGCTGTTACGTTTATATGTTACAGTTTCATCGCAATTTGCGGCGTAGATTACTCCGCTGTTGCGCATCGTATTGGTAAGTGATGAATTAATTTTATTTTAAAGTTATGAATTTTATTTCAAATAATAGATTCGTGAATATTGCGTCAGATGTACCTGAAAAGCTTATGAGAATATTATACAAATAAATATATAACATCTCACAGATCTATTACTTAAATTAAAATGAATAGGCTGGAACAAATTAGGATAAATATTTATGTCCTGTATCTGCAATTACTCATCAATTTGTCGCACGCGTACAGAGCTCATTTTATCGACGCGCCATTTATTGGCGTATTCTGTTGTCCTATAAAACAGAACGCTAATTACGAGATACATCAGCTACGTGACATTTAACAAATAATTCCGTAAATACAAATAAATATATAAGTAAGAATAAATAATATAAATAATAAGAAATTACACGAGTAAAAAAATAGTAAATAAAAATAAATAGTTATTGAAAATAGGGAAAAAATGATTATACAGTTAATAAGTATGTTGTTTTATTTCTATACAGCCCTTCTATCCTCTTCTCAAATATTTTTTTTCCATACAGGATTAAATACTTATTATATTAATTGGAAAAGTGTAAAAAAGTAATATATACGGAAATTCTTTCAATATATGTCTTATAAGCTTAAACAAAAAAAAAACGATTTTGGTCATTCCAGATATTTTATCTAAGAACTACTAATTATTAATTATTGTTACTTATTTTTGTAAGGCGTCAATTTTATTCTAAACTTTTATAGTCTATTCATATTGTATTGATTGATAACTGAATTTGATCTCAGTTAAGATAATCTAAGGTGACGATAAATCGAATTAACTAGAAGCATTTGAAACCAACTTTAAAGCTTAGATCAAGCTAACAATAATATTTGATAAAAGTGAAGCAATCTAAAAAAATATAAAAAGATAAGATTACTTATATATATTTTTCTGGTGATTATCGTCAGGATGAAGTTAAATCGTGTATCAGTAGCGTATTGCCTTGAGGCTGTAAGAGAAAAGTGTTCTGTGAAAGAACGCAAAAGAGATTGAAATCTTCTGGAGAATTAGCGAAGGATGCCGTCGCAAAAGGGAAGATGTTCTTTAACAGAAAAATATAAAAAAATATAGAAAAATATGTCATCTCCTTGTTGGCAAAACGAGATATACGAGAAAATATTCCGTTCTGTACATTTTACTTGAAATAACCGCCATAACACTACACGGTATATATTTCGCACGGTATACACGAGGGAATATTTAATACAAACATTTAATACAAAAGGGAAGAGTTGAATGGAGAATCGCGAACATCTCTATTCAATTAATTAGCACGTGGAAGGATTAAGTCATCAGTTGCGAGAAACATCAAAATGCACTCTTAGGTTTCTTAGTTATGTGAACACGGAATATGCGTGCAATATGCGCGGGATTCGTTACGACGTCTATGATGCAGCATTGCGGGGATCATTCAGCCAGTCAGCGGTACCAGAAAGAGGTTGACCTCAAGGCTTGTATTAGATTAGTACAAGTTAACTTGCCCCGAGAACGTAATCTAGTCTCGTCGCGCAACAGTTCCGTACGTTGTACGTTATCGTTCGCGATCTCTTTGTGCGCGGCAAACAGGGCAGGCTGGGGCTTTGAATACCGATTCTGCATGTGTTTGTCCAGGACTTCGTATCCCGCTGTTTACCGTGACCCAAATAGGCCAAATATCGGACATGGAGCGCTGTCCGGTTATTGTAAGCCAAATAATGCTTCACGGCCCGCGTTATACATCACTATCGTTTGCATATATCGGTATAAAATGCTACCTTATTTACATTTTGCACGGGGTTTAACGGAACCAATAATGCGATACAATTTTTTCTAAAATTTAGCGAATATATTCGATCGTTTCCAGAAAAATCATCAACGTTATTGCAACCTGGTATATTAATATCGTTCAAAAGATGTATTATATGCATTGCATAGCTGTTATCACATTTGACGAATGCTACGCGTAGAATGCCAGAGATTTTTCTGCAGATTATATGTATAACACAGTGATATAACATCATAATATAGAAAATATATATTTCTAAACAATTTTTTTTTAAATAACGCGCATGCGATAAAGAAAATGACTAATTGATGATACATCAATTAGTCATTTTCTAATACCTATATAATTTTTTTTTATGTTTTAACTTTGTACACTATACTAGAAGTCCTCGCATTTCTCTCTTCCATCCCTTGCGCGGTTACGGCAAATGCCCCGTTATTGTGCTGGATTGATCTGTCGCAGCTCGTAAAGCAATAGCACGCGTCCATTTTGTGACGATTCAAACGGCAGTCATTGCATGAAAAGCGGGATACATAAAGGATGCATTTTCAACCAATCTTGCTCCCTTTGTTTCCGTTGATTGGATCGCTTTTCCGCCACTCCGTCGCGAAAAGCCTTTTTCCGCCGCGAATTGGGCCACTGCGCCCCGCGTCCATCTCTCTCCGGGATGTGAAACGTATCGAGAGATAGTAGAAAGTTTAGTATAAATTTTTTAAGTGCTTAGATGTGTTGTGTGCCGGGCTCTGTGAGTCACGGTAGCGGATATCCTCCGCGTCGAAGAAATCGCCGCGCGGTATCGAAGACGCAACGTATCTGTGTACTATTGTGACATTCCCTTTCTCTGTTGAGCGAACAAGTCTGTTGGAGATAATCAACAAACTTATTTTCAGATTTCAAGTGCGATTATATTCTTGTATAACTCGTTCAACGGCAAAAAAAACTGATACTTGTGATTTTGGCGATTTCATTCGCAATTAACGATTTTCCTAATTGCAATCCCTACGTTATTATTAATTCTACTGATGGAAAACGTTGTTATTAAAAAAATAGAATGAGTTTAAAAAATTAGGATACTATATACGGGGATCCCTATAGGAGTTTAATTATTACCACGCAAACGTTGTCCTTTGTTTTAGAATAATTTAGATGCAGAAATTTTGCAGCGGCGAGAAGAACGGCGTAGGAAAACGCCGCACTTTCTCCTAGCCGCGGCGAACGATGCGGTACGAAAAGCAGTTTACTAAAGCGAGAACGCGAAGCGCCACGAGCTGCGCGCCGAGTTGATCCATCGTCCATGGCTGACGGAAAAGTGAAACACATTATTTCTAGCGCATGAATTCCCCCTCGTCTGCTTGTTCCTCCAGACGCAACGCGTCCCAAGTGCACACACAAGCCGCCTGTAGATTCGCGTTACTCAACTTCCTTCATTTACATGCTAATAGAACTGCCGGCGACTCGCGGATAGTTAAAGACTTCATTGTTGGGCGAAGGGGCTCGCGCGTAACTCGAGCGTGTAAATTTTGCTGCATTTCTTGCGTACGTACGCGCAGCGTGCTTTCTCGTGGTTTTTCGAGGATCGCGATAGGTAACTGACGCGCGTTTTCCGTGTTAGAAGTGGGTCACGTTATAATTTCGCGAACCTTAAGCCAGTTACCGCCAGGTCTGACAAATAGAATTACACGAGTTTTCCTTCGCTTCTTATGCGCCGCGAGCACTTTGCGTTTTGCATTTTGCAATAAAAAAATTTTGCGGTAAGTGATTGCGCCTTCAGCGTGTTTTTAGCAGCTATCTCGCTGCAGCAGTCGGCTTACACTGCAAATCCAAGTATAAGTATTATTTTGACACGCATAAACGTCTAAAAATGACATTTGGCTGAAGCTTTCTTACATGTTTCTTGCGTGTTAAATTACGTCATTTAACATGTCTAATTGCATTAAATTAAAAGTTGATACGTTTAATTGTGAAAATGAAGTGATTTAAAACGGCAAGAAATGTGTAAGAAGAGCCTCAGCGAAAATAACACGTGGATTTGCAGTGTATGAAGGTATAGCTTTCTGCGCAAGAGCGCGATGAATATAAACGTTATGGAGACAGTAAAATTTCAAGAGCTACGAATTTCGCGATTTGCAAAAAAGCTGCAAAGTGCAGAAATTGAAAAGAATCGTAAAAAAGTCATTTCGGAAAGTTCTGCTCTTAATGATATTTGATGCAACTTCAAGAAACATTAAATTTTATTCATCTCTACGCGCGACAATGCCGCACTTTGCGACTTTGAACAAAGGCTGTAGCTTTTATAGAAAATTTCAAACTTGCGACGAATTTACTATACGCAAGAGAAGCTGTTAAAAATATGTTAATTTTAACTGCTTCATTAAAATACAGTAATTGAAGTTATTAATAAATTACGTACGAAATTACGGAAGATATGCTACAAATAATAAATAATACAATACTGAATACTGTAGGTAGTAAAAAAATAATTTATAAAAGACAAAATTTTCATATTTATTTATGATCTACGAATTAACTGCAATTAAGTACACAATTAAGTGCACAATTATGCGCTGTAATAATCCTTTTTTCCTCTTTCTTTTTAATTTTAACACGACAAGACCGATATTTGTTCTGCCTTCGATCTTGTCTTTCTCATGGCGAAGAAAACCGTACTGGAGGTTCGTGTACGCTGTCTCTTCCCGGTAAATTTACATTCCCGTACCGGGGGGGTGTTTGACCGGGCGTCTCTTAGAAAAAAACCATCTCGGTCTCGAGTATGGATGGCGGGTCAGCGGAGCGTGACCACCTGTTCCCCCTTGGTGTTTTATTGTTGACCGTAGCTGGCTCTTCGTGTTTCACGATGTTTCGCCGGATACGGTGCACACGGTTGTACGCTCCACTAACTGCAACGTCCGTCGCGACGACGTCTTCGCGCTTCGTGACCGCGGAGTGGGTACACTAGGGCGAAGGAAAACCAGTTCGGTGCCAACGATGCTAACGGTTTTTTTTTTGCAATTAATATTTGCGAGGTATGTAGCATGCGAGAAAGACCCCTCGGATGTCTCGAGAAGTGCACGAGAGTACTTGCTTCCTGGCATTAATTCTAGCTGCTTCATTAAAGTACAATAATTTAAACAAAACTCTATTAAACAAAGTTATGGAAGATATTTTAACGCAAGTAATAAGTAATACAACTGCGTACTGTAAGTACTAAAACTTAATTACCGGAAGACATAATTCTCAAATTTATTTATTATTAATTAACTGTAATTATAAGTATACAGTATTTTAATCGTCAAAATTACTGTATATATAATATATATTTGATGCTACAGTGATTATATTCGCTTTCATCGGAAAATTCATGTTTGCTACAAAACAATTTAGTGTTAGTGCTGGTAACAAATAATATTGGCATAGATATCTATTTAATTAAATGTTGTGTATGCAATATATCAAACATAAATAAATAATTTATTTTAAATATTGCATAGGTCAAATTTAAATCAATTATTCCGTTATTTATTTCACTTCTATAAAATACCGACTTGTAGAACGAAAAAAATTTATTGAAAATTATTACTTGAAAATGGTGTACCTTTTACATTTACCTCTTAATTATAATTACGAAAATATACTCTAAAAGATATTATATCCAATGTTGCCAAGAATGAGTTTTCCCAAAACCTTGCTTGCGATTGGTACATCGCGAGAAACTTTTGATGGGGAAAAGCAGACAAAGCAGGCGCGTGTTTAATATCGTATAAAATTACACGCTTCGCAACGTTCGATTTGCAAGCGCGATCCGCGTTAAAGCAGAGAGTGTAACCTATATAAAAATTTAATTCATTTTATATACAATCAGCTGTCAAGATATTGTTAGTATTAACCTTCACATATTAACTTAATTATCTATTTCGTTACTTTCGGTAGTTATATTTCCGATTGCTATATTTTAATATCATTTTGTATCATAGAATATCAATGAGAGACTGGATATAATATTATAATAGAGGGAAAGAAAACTACTATAAGCAAATTGTATAGTGTGAAGATTATAATTTGACTCGATCTTCTTATGAGTTTTGCTCAAATATAAATAATTCAAGTTAATTAAAAGAAATCTTAAAGGAAGTGTGCACGCATTTTCATTTCCGAGACTTTAATAATTGTTCTAGAATTTTAATATAATTATTTTCTGGAGTAGTTTGCCGTATATAAGGCGGAAAAAAATTGTTGATTATTTTAATTCTATAAAGAAAGGCTATTTGAAAAAATGTATTTATATATATCTCGTTTATTATATAAAATTGCATACAAACTGAAAATCGTGAAATAAACACGAGACTGAGGTGTAGAATTTTTAATTTTACATCGTACAATTCAATTACAATTTCGGGATAAAATATTTTTCTCATAATCCAATTACAAAAAAAAAACTGATGAGCAACGTAAGATAGAAAAATGTATGATTTGCTAATTAATGCATAGATATTATTCTGTTATTTTAAACAATATGTGTCGTATATTGATTAATACGACACCGAGACAATTCAGTGGCAGTTTGAGTCAACGCCGGATCGTTCTGTTTAGAGTTGTAACGATGCACTACGTGATGCATCAGTGAAACAGAAGCACGCGGCGGGAGTGGCCCGGTAAGTGTTGTCAATCGAATTCAACGTGATGCAACGTGAATGTCGACCGATGACGGAATGACACTCCGATATCGATTCGCTCGTTCACGGTCGGCCTCCATTGTTTCGCCGTGCGCGCCCGCGTTTGTGCTCCCAGTCGCGACGAATTTACATTAATAGGCGATTATGCGTGCGCCGTATTTTATGAATATGGTTATGCGGAAACATTTGATCGATTCATCCGCAGACGCGCTTTGAAATTGTAAGTGTTACACAAGCTGAAAAAAATTGAACACAGATGCTGCTTAATAGTTCTCCTTATAATAATAATGTAAATGATTAATGTGTCAAGGATAAGAGAATCTCGATCGTATTTATAAAGGATATTACTTAATCAATCTTTGTAAAATAATTTTGATGCGTGCTCGTTAATAGATCGGATAATATATTAATGAAAATTAAATATAATTTTAAATTTGGTAATAAATATTTAATTCAACATTACTTGATCAGCTGTAAAAAAAATAATCAATATCTTTCAGTAGAAAATATTTTTACATTTTTTTCACAATTATATATCTTTCTTTTGTTAATAAAAATATTTTTATTTTTTCAAACAAATAATTAAGTTTTATCGTATTTGCGAAGTATTTTGTCGTGCTTTTTATTAGATTTCCGTCTTTAAATCTTCCAAGTTTGAGGCAAAGAAACTTTTTCATTAAACACTGAAAGAACTTTCCTCCGATTGGAAGCAATACCAAATACCGAATGCTTTCTATCGACCGTACTTTAGGCAGAGGACACGACAGTCGTGATATTTTCCGGTTCGTTTGGTAACGCCACTAGGGAAACACATTACGTCACTCTAAAACGTTGTAATAATTATCCTCTTTATTGGCTGAAACCTGAAACGTCGAAGAAGCGCGCCCACCGCCTTCGCATCGACTGCCGTGACGCATCACTGTTTCCGTTCAAACTACTAAATCCATGTTAAAGTTAGCCGAGCCGCAACGCTCGATTGCAAGTACAAGTGGCCGGTTAACTGCTCCAAAAAAGTTTCTGATCGAGCACCGCGTTTAAACGGGTGTTCTAAACTTATGAAAAAGTCTATCGCGATGCCCCGCTTTTTATCGAGCCAAACCACTTGTACGTAGTTCAAGAAACGCTTTATGAGTGCAGCATTTCCGTCGAATAAAGTCGCATTCGAGAAATCGGCAGCTGCATTACCAATGTATCAAATTTTGCTAACTTTAAATAATGAGATTATTACAAAAATATTAATAATATTTGTAAATAAATCTCCTCGATTAGTCAAAATATATTGGTTGAAGTACAGCTTAAAAGCGGAAAAGTAAAAAGCGGAATCGCATTTTCCACGAATCATATCCATATTAAGCGCAACACTATCCGAATAATTGGATTTAGCGCGAAAGATAATTAATCCTTTATAGGTTCTATATGGAATAATAGTTTCATTGCATGCGACCAATCGCAAATAGCTGTTCCAATTGCGGCCTTAAGCATCCATGCGAAATATTCATTGCTGAATTATGATTAAAGATACATTCATGGTCGTGATAGATGTTATCGCGTTATCAGATAATTACTGATATCGCGGGAACGTATCAGCACCGCGCACGTAGCCTGATTTGCTCCGAATGATATCTTGGCTGTTCCATTTCTTTCTTTTTTTTTGTATCATCGTCCTGTTTATCCGGTGCTTTTGTTGCCGAGAACTTTAAGCGGATTGAATCATTTCGCCATCACGCCACGATGAGTCTTGCATCAACGGTGGCATCGTGCGTAGATACGAGTATGAGTAACCAGTGCGAATACGAGTGCTCAATTATCCAATAACAAGTCACGGCCTTGTCTTGCGTTGCCGAACAATGACGTCCCATTACGCTCTCTTAGTTTGTTTGCTGTCGGTTGGATACTGTGTCGCGCGAGAATGTTTGCTTCAAACACGTTGGAGAAATACACAAAATCTTTTATGCAAATCACGTATACATTAGATGCTGAATGTATCTCAGTTCCGTATATAAATGTCCGCTCGTATCGTCTCTAACGATAAGATAGGAATTGAAACTGATATGGACATGTTTAGATATAAAACTTACGATTTTGTACACACATTGAATAAACACGTATCTATATTTATTTATGATAATATAAATACTACAGCTACATTTTCTTATAACACACATGACCCGTAACGTTATTTCAATTTTAATCCCGTCGCGATATATCATCTGAGGAAAAACCAATAAAAGAGAAAATTACGTATTTCAGATATATGTTCGCATAATACACTTACATAACTTTAAAAATTCAAATATTAAAAACTTGAGAGAGGGACTTCAAATATGTATATTCAAGTACCTAACTTTAAAAAGTCGGATTTTAAACGTTTGAAGCGTTAACATGAGAAATTGAGCATTTGAGAATAAGAATAATCTTCAAACTAAACTTGCTAGAATTTTATGTCTAATTTCAAGTTTAATTATATATAAAGATAATTTTTATATCTTTTATATTTTCAAAGAATATAAATTACATAAAATTAATGTATATTTTATCTTTATTATTTTATATTTATTATTATAGTATAAAAAGTTGTCAGACATGAAAAAAAAAACATTAAAAAGTTAAATGTCCATAATATATATAAAATTCGCACTATTATATTATTTCTAACTTTAAAAAACGAAAGATTTTAGTTTCGCCAATCTATTAGTACTGAATGTACTCGTGCATCTCTTTTTCTGCCACCGTCTCTTTCGCTTCTCTCGTGCCGGTGCTAATTAGAAGTGCTACGGGGTAATACGATCTCCCATAAGGCCGGCTCATTGTGTCACAGGCGAGTAACGTCACTCGCGTCGCGCGAAAGCAAATTGCAAAATAGCGATGGGGACCGCGAATTACCGTCACGAGGAGGGCATTGTTCGCCCGAGGCCGGCATAACGACGTTTCTCCCGTGGAAAATGTTCCCAGGATGTTTCCGCAGGCATGAATCGGGTGATTAATCGCGACGTGTCTCGTCATTGTCACTAGGTACCCTTTGTTTGATAATGCATGACATTCGTGTTTATTGCCTCATCGGCAACCTCTACCCGCTGGGTACGTAAAGGGCAATTGGCAATTATAAATTGTTGAACAAGATTGTTAGAGTCAACGTCGTAAATCACGGTAAAGTCTATTTTTAGAGGAAATATTTAAGCACTTATTGTTAGTGGAATATTGAATACTATGTTTAAAAATAAATAAAACAAATTACCGATTAATATTTGTTTTAATATAATTGATAAACTGTAACATTAATCAAATTATCAAATTACTTTGTTACAAAGAACGAGACATTGACAATTAAAAAATTGTCCGCTTATTGAGATTAATATTAATATAAAGAAATAACTTATTTTATCTGTTTAGTTTTCAAAATTATTTTGCAATTATGTTCTATACAAGAATCACATGCGTATTTCCTCTTTAATCAGTTTTAAGTTTGTTTTTTATATAAAGTGGCGTTAAAGACATAAACAATTCCTTTACAGTTGTGCTATGTTAGTGACACAAAGGAAAGTGTGGCATAGTCGACGAGCACGCAATCCGTAAGTCTGTCCGGAAGCGGAGTTTCGTTTTTGCGAAGTAGTGAAAGTTGGATTAATCGCAACACACAGTGGCTATACAGCGCAATAAAAATCCGTAGGTACATAGTTTCATTGAAGCTTTATTAATAGTTTGCGAGTATTACGTACCCGTCACAATGCTAATGTTTGCCTCGTCGATTAATTAAGGTTCATCGTACAGCCGCAGGCGCAATTTATTGTTTCCGCATAAAAGTCCATTAAAATTAAATGCACACGTCATATCCATTAAGCCCATAATATATACATATAAATTTATATGCAGGTAATATAAAAAATAATCGAATATAAAAAAATATATATCTATTAAACACATATAAAGATCATAACTAAATAATATTTATAAATATTATATATTTTCAATCTTTATTCTTTAAATAACATTAAATTCTTTTATTAAATTCCGGACTGAAAAAAACAATCTCTTTTTATTTTATGGAATGTTTTTTATTTAACATGTGACATAATAACGTTTATCGAATAACAGATATCTTTTTTTATAACGGCGATTTTTTAAATTTATTTGTACAAAAAATAACATATACGAAAAGACTATATAGGGTGTATAGAATAAAAATTGCGCGCGTTTTTATCTAAAATATTATGCAATACTATATATTTCTATAATGTCAAGACCAATAAATTACACAATATATTTTTCATTTAATTTTATATAAAATAATTTTTATTTTTATTTGCATTTATATTTATATAGAAATAAACAAATGCAAATTGTGTGTAAAGATTATTTTAAATTAAATGCTAACTCTCCTGAAAAAAATTTAGCAAGAGGTACTATTGAATAAAATATTGTAACAATAACATCTATATAACAGTCCATCCTTAATTACCATTCCAAGAATACGTCCGCCGTGTAGATAAATGTTATAACGTAATATTATCGCTCCGTAATGAGAGAGAAGAGAGTACGCTGACACTGAAATAATATTTTACTCCGGGTTAAGACAACAGACAGAGAGCAACGGTGGAGCTGATAGCAGCCACGGTTCTCTGAAAGGTAAACCTTGGTTTCCTTTACCCTGAAATACAGCTCATCGTTGAAATTCATCGCGTGTATACATGTCGGAACGTCACTGCGCTGCTGTAAAAATAGTATAAAAATTCATCTCTCCGTTTGCAGACGTACATACATCATAATTATTAACCATGTTTGATGCATTTACATTTATACGGCGAATCTGAAAGAAAAAAATTAAACCAACTCGAACCTTTCTCACGTTCGCAAACAGATGCAAATAAAGCGGAAGGAGTTTAAATTAAAAAAATGGAAGAATTTGTACGAGCACAATTATTTTTTAGGAGCAATTACAGGTCGTCATTACAGCCACCGTAATTACACCCGTTACTGATATTCTTTTCATATCAGTGCGCTGCAATCATGTCTTATTTTTTTGCAAACTAAATATTAGCTTTATAATTTGTTCGGTATAGTCGCGTATATAACTGCATTCTAGAATAAAGCTTTCAAAAGACTAATGTCAATTTTTCCACATGTGACGAACAAAGGGAATACATAAACACACGGTACGTATATTGCGATATTATTTCTGATTAAAAACGTAAACACTTCGTTCAATGTTTAAACCTTATTTCTACTCTATATGCTCACTTTTACCAAAAGACCTTGTTTAAATGAAAATATCATATTGATACGTAAACACATGATATATATACATATTGTTATGTTATTTCTCGTTAAAAATATCAATTCTTTATTTAATCCTTCAATTATCGCTTAAACATTTCTTGCAATGCTTACTTTTACCAAAATATCTTGGTTAAACAAAAATATCGTATTGATACGTAAACACATAATACATATATACTTATTGCAATGTTATTCCTCGTTAAAAATATAAATCCTTTATTTACCTCTTCGATCATCGCGGGGATGCTAGAGCCGTAGCCGAACTCGATCGGCGTCGGTAAAGAAGACCGGCGAACTATATCTGTCCTTGTATAGACAAAGATATAGACAAGGATAGCACGCTACATTGCACGCACACATACGCACGATGCACGTCGACATTATACTTTTATATTACGCTTCCAAATCTTGATTTGGAGGGTTTATCGATGTTTTTCTTGTTGTGCAATTCGGGGGAACTTGTTTTCGCGTTCGTACCAATGGTATATCTCTTATATGAAATACATCTTGTGACGAGCTGACAGCTCGCCGCAACTCGAGACGCCATATTGGGATAAAAGTAGGGTAAGGAATCTGTACTTCCGTAATTTTTTCTCGTTTTCTATATAAAATCAGAGTTCCCCCGAATCATTAATGTATGTACTGCAATTCTGGAGAAGGATTTTTAATTCTGTCAAATTAATACGACGCTACGTGCCGACAAAAAATGCCGGTAAAACAGACGGCTCCAGCATCCCCTTAGCAATGTTTATTTTTATTAAAATATCTCGGTTAAACAAAAATATCGCATTGATATGTAAACACATGATATATATACATACATGTTACGATGTTATTTTTCGTTAAATAATAAATCTTTTATTCACCCCCTTCGATCGTCGTCTTAAACGTTTCTTTTGCAATGCTCACTTGTATTAAGATGCCTCGATCGGTTTAACATTTCGTATCGATAAAAATCGCGATTGATTGTGGCGTTTGAAGGAAACTTATAAAAAAGCTGAAATAGATTATTCTTACTGTAAATACGAGTGTTTTTTTACATTAATAAACGAAAAAAGCGATGCTGCAGAGAATTATTTCAATCACGTTAATGGAAGTTCCTTAAACGGAACGATAATAGCAACGATGGCGTACATCTCCGGTTTACTCCGATGAACCGCAAAACATTTCGTCGTCACGAGATATCGAATGGCAGTAGAGCTTCGATGTCTCGGCGAAACCGATATTCCGACACGATCTCATTTCTGTCTCCGCATTGAAATTAAGCCAAACAATTATAATGACAAAAGCAATAATAATACGGCGGTACTGATGATGCAATTAGGAATTAACGGAATCTCGACGCTGTCAATCGTGATTTCTTTCTACGAAACGTGAGACACAATCAATACATGGACATAATGGAAACTATTTTTGTGATCTTATAGTTTTCAGAAATAAACACGTTTATAATATTTTTTTGACTTAATAATATATTAAACATTTAAGGGCTGCGATATATAAAACCAAAAATATAAAAAGTACTCTTATCAAATTTCAATAGTACAAACCATTTAAAATTCTCAAAAAAAATAAATTGCGTACAATTTTTCTACAAAGTTGTAATAAATACGCTCCTTCGTTTCTCCTCTATAAACTATTGCTAACAAAATGTTTAAAATCCAATATGATTGTTATTTGTTATCATAACAATGTTAGTAAAACATAAATGTATTGATAAAATTACATGTCATTAGAAATAAGTGATCAAAATACAATTTGTTAAAAAAATTAATTTATATGCATAGAAAAATATTTTTCTATGGCACATATTTTTATTTTTAATTAAAAAATTAAGCTTTATACAATTAACTGTAATTTTAATGCTAGCAATGGTTATAAGGTTAAATAATATTCATCCATGATACTTAACATATTACCGTATGTATTACTAATTAATAGCGGTTTATGGCAAATAATAATATTTAATATCTGAAGTTTTTAGAAAAAATTGTGTTAATTGCATTAACGTGTTACGGGCACTGAGCTATTTCGCGATTGTAGAACAACCGTTTAATTTCAATACTTTTGATTTAGCTATATAGCCACCGCCTCGCGACGGCGAGTACCAAATTGGCGCCCTAATAAGAGGATTATCTGGCGACGTTATTGTGTTAATCTGCGAGCGAGATAGCCGTCCACTTCAATGTGCTTGATTTAATGCGTCGCGCGCGCGCATATATTCACGTGACAAATCACGGCGGAATCTTTCGAATAGTACGGTACTAATATAGAGAATTGCCGGACGTGGTTGACGTGCGATTGAAAATAGACGCTTCCGGCTTCTCCTTAACACGTACCGGCCATAACACGTAATGTGTGCCACGGCGACTTGCTGCGAGTCACTTTCAAATCGAACCGCAGCTCGGAAATCGAACACGGACGGACAAGTCCGCCGAGTAATACCAGTCATCCGTTTTCTCACATGCTTCGTTTCGATACACACTGTACATAAACTTAATGAAATTCCGGAATTAAAAATAAACTTACTTGACATGGAAAGGCTTTATAGTTTTATGTATACGTTGACAAACATTTGAAATCGATATTTTAATCACTCAGGTGAAATATGTAATTAAATAATTCGATAAGTAGACCTTGACAAATTAATTATATATGTAGTCGTACACGCACAAATTAAATAAGCATCAATAGAGAATTAGGTTGCTGAAATTCTCTTTTTTCCATGTTAGCTCTAGAAAATCGTGCTATTTCATTTGCAATGGTTGCCATCAGATACGTCGATCAAGATCGACGAAATCCTTGCGAAGTTCGCCGAATAATCTAATCATATAATAATCTAAGCAACGTGTGACTTAAAGCAATTTATGGTATTGGCTTATCTTATCATGGCAGTTCTGACGTTCGCTCCCGAGTAGCGAAATCTCGTAAAGTGCAATGTAGCAGCCTTGTAAGTCGTAGGTGCAACGATCTTCAAGATAACTCAGACCCCCTCAATAAATCGGCGACGTTAGAAGTAAACGTTTCCCCAGTGGAACATTTGCTACTTTTTTTCTTTTAACGTATCCCTTAAGAGCAACATTTATCCGATTAAAAATATTGAATGGTAATTCGATCGTAAAAATGTAAATAAATAACTGTCCTGTATTGTGTGTTACTTCCATATATGAAATTAAAAGAAAGTTACATAAAGGGAAAAATTCATCGAGAAGAATTCAATACAGAATCACGTGGTATAACAATTTCGCAGAATAAAATGTCGCTACTTTCTTCTCAATAAGTTGTAATCGGGGATTTTCAATAAGCTGTATGTCGTGTACTGTACCGGGGAAACTTGGTATTGATACTCTTTCCTGCGAAAGTGTATCTGAAAGAGCTATAAAATCCAGTGTAGGTTCGAGAGGTTTCAAAAAAGTCGCCGGAAATAAGCTTCTACGAAGAAAAGATCCCCGTCACACAACCCGCGTGTAGGTGTACATGTTGCAATTAACCCGAGAGAAAAAAAAGGCACGTAGGAATATTTCCAACCACTTTTTCGAGAAACAGTAGAAGAAAATTAAAGAAGAGAGGATGAATTATTCCGCGAAATTGTTATACCACGTGATTCTGTATTGAATTCTTCTCGATGAATTTTTCCCTTTATGTAACTTTCTTTTAATTTCATATATGGAAGTAACACACAATACAGGACAGTTATTTATTTACATTTTTACGATCGAATTACCATTCGATATTTTTAATCGGATAAATGTTGCTCTTAAGGGATACGTTAAAAGAAAAAAAGTAGCAAATGTTCCACTGGGGAAACGTTTACTTCTAACTGATAATTATAATTTAGTCAACATTATAATTTTTCATAGCAAAATGTTTCTCGAGCAAGTGTCAATTATCCATTAAAACAGCATTATTAAAGATGATAAAGTAACAATAATTGATATTTTTGTTAAGGGTAATTATATTAAAAATATTCTTTATTTATAAAACATTAATATTATTATATGTATGTTGTATATAGAAATAACTTTATCCAATATCCAATATCAAGGAAAATGTTGGAGATTATTTTTACAAACAAGTTTTCAAATAAGAATATTCGCTGCTTTTCCTCGTCGAAGAAGGGACACGCTTATTTCAGCTTTAAATAAAATATGCTTCACAATTTTCGAGGAAGGTTGGATCGTCAACATTCCCCAAAGGCAGTGCAACTCCCATCAATATTGCAAACAAAGAGGAGAAAATCTCATTTAGGAAAATTGAAGAATCGCACCTTCCACTTTAGTTGCGCAACTGCAATTATACACAGGACATTTTTAATTAACCGGTGATGAAGAACGCGTCAAATGCAGAAATCTCTTAACGAGACGAGAAACAATTCTGAAGACATTCTGCGCGATCTCATCGCTCTGCCATTAGAGAAAATTTTTCGTTAAGTTAAAAGTGACATCCTTAAACGAGGAAATCCGAGAAACAACTCGCGTAACTTTGTTTAGAGCTGCTTTGCAAATGCGATTATATGCACACGAGAAAATTTAATTAACGCAAACAAAATAGCATTACATTATAACGTAAACTCGCCGGCACAAAGTGGAATACGTATAGTGAATGTCGTATGAGAGAACTCACGTTTTCTGTTTTTCTTCTTCACATAATTTTTTTTATTAATAAATTCCCGATATCGGCGATTTAGCAAAATCAATAGTAAGATATAGGACGAAGAAGAGCACACATCTGTATGTTCATAAATATACGTCAAACGCATATAAAAGATATTTTTCATAATATAGACTTTTGTGTATAACACAAATAAATAATGATAACGAGATAAACTATCCCGCTTTTACATGATGTAAAAGAGAAGAATTTTATATAAGAAGGAAGATGCGCAATCTGATTTCTCATGCAATCTTCTGTGGAAATTGCACTATAGAAAATTCCTCTTTTGAATATCAGGCAAAAATACAGCACTACCTCGTTGCATAAGATATAAAGAAATTCCGCTCTCTACATATACATTATGCATACGAGAGATCCTCGATACCTTTACTTTTTAATTCTTCAATACTTTAATCATTTAAATTCGATCTCTTCAACAAAAGAGAAGAATATGTCGTTGTAAAATATCGTGTATATTACTTGCTAATTATCCTACATTGCAAGCAGCTATATCGTATTTAACGTATTTTAGATTAAAAATTTTTTTTTAATAATATCAATTTTTTAATACGTAAATATAAAAAATACATAAATATGTACATACATATTATAAATACATACGTACATGCGACATTTTCCATGAATTAAAGGAGACTGTCTCGTCCTAGAATTATTTTTATACACAACAGAAATATCTACTTCGCTGAACTATGAATCATAAAAGTTAAAGGTTCATAGGATATTACGAACATAATGGAACAGGTGTTGCGATATAGAAACTATTGTTAAAGATACAATTTGCCTCCCACATTTTTTCCCGATATCTCACTTAGCCTTTCGGTCGAGTGTCGTTCGTCTCGTGGCAAAAAAATACTACACAAAGATCCTTTTATTATCCTTTTTTAAGAGAGAAAAATCCATTACGCTTTATATTCGTGCACAAAAATACACCTATACCAAATAATAGTAAATCGAATTAAACATGTTTCGGAGAATTCATACACCGCATGAATATTCAACTTTATTTAAATTAAAAATAATAAAACAAATTTATATATTACTTATAAATATCAATTATAATTAGTATTCTACTTAAAACAATATAAAGACAAATTTTAATCAATTAATCCTGTATTGAGTTAAAATTTATATTACTTATTGTTAATGTTATATAGCCATAATAGCTTTCCAATTGAAGCTAAAGAAAAAAGAAAAAGCTCATAATTAATATTTTATTTGTTTCAGATTAAATTAATTCTTATTTTAAACGCATTTAAATTCCCTTCGGGGAATATCGATTCAATTATATATAAATTTTTGTTTATCTCCGTAATATCTCCGCATATTACGGGCAAACGAGAAAAGAGACGTAAGTGTGATCACGGCGCAAAGACTCCCACGGCATATTTCGTAACGCGAGCGCTATGCAAAATTCTCTTTGACCGCGTAGCGGACAATAAAAAGCTCCGCTAAATGAACAATTTGAACGCGCCGGTCGCGGGTGCACCCATGGAGAATGGGAGTATAGGCGCGCCGCGCCGTTCGTAGGTATGTTATATTCGCGGGTGGAAATAAAACACACGGAGAGGCTACGGTTCGCACACAGACTCGGCTGGCTTCGCCAGTCACTTGACCTGACATTTAATGCCATTACACAAGTCGCGGCTACTCGTTACTCTTTATCCGCTCGGCGCAGATGCCTATTTACCGAGATGACGGTGTAAATGGAAGAAAACAAGGCCTGATATACACGTATACATATATATACGTATCGTTAAACGAGAAACATAATGACGATCGCGCGCTGACTTATTCCAAAGGTTGCGACTTTCTTGCATTCCCTCGGTACGCAAGGGCGATCTATTTTATCGCTCACACGTATGTATGCGCATATCGATTCATCGCCTCGATTAACACCTCGCTCATGAATAGTAAAAAAAAACCGTGATGTATTACGGAGAACGAATATATACATTGGTATGCATTTGGAACAGATAGACTTTTGCATATCACATACCGTGAAACGTACACGCCTTACAATTCGATTCTAGATTATTTGAGATAAAAAGGATGCAATTATATCCCTCGATTTGCATGCGAGATAGATTATAAGCGACACAAAATAAATAAATTAGAAAATATCGTGAAATTATTTATTCATCTAACAATTTTTTTTAGCAAATTGAATAAATTGGATAAAAAAAGTAGAGAAATAAGTAAGATGCCATCAATTTCGTTAAAAAAATATACGTTGCAATATGTACATATAATATAAAATATACATATAAAACAGATATAAAACATAAAATAAGTAAACCGGCGCGATAAATAAATCATCAGTATACGGAAATAACAATAAGCGCGTTGTTGTTCTTCTCATGTCTTCTGCAATCATAACTCATGGGATCTTTCATGAATCACAATAGGGTCTTACGCCCTCAGAGGGACAGATCAATGATCGGCACACACGAGATCACATTTCGTCGCTCTCGCGAGGACGCCTTGTCGCAATAAATAACGTTTATGCTAATATACCCCCGCTGTAAAACGATCGCTCTTCGTAGCCCGTTATAAATGCAAATTTCGTTCGTCGGTCCGTTATCATTTTATTACGAAAGCAAACGCTCATTACGCCTGTTAAGTGACGCGTAACCGGAGTGCCATTAGCGGAGTGCCGTAACATTTACGCGATCTCGGAGTCTGCCCGACGATTGCGAGCTCCATCCGAACCACCTTTATCTGGATTCATCCACTACTCGGTCGTTGAAGAGTATACTTCTCTCCAATCTCGCTTCTCCTTTACCACTGCATCATTCATGCACTCGATCGTATTTTCTCGTCTGGATTAGCTAATTCTGAGCCACCGATCTTTCTCCCTCCATTTCTCTCTTCCTACGCTTTGATGTTATAGACGGACAATAACGGAAAGACTCGAATCGCCCGAAATTAGTGCTCAAGTTGGTGCGGTTCGAGTCTATAACATCTTTCGTTCAACAGGCAGAATTTCTCCCGTCGATATTTCACGACGTAGACCGCTACCCTATCCTCGTCTTCCATTTCAATGGGAATTATTTATGGTCTCGCCTGTCCACAAAAAGCGTTTGATGCATTATATATCGTTGCTCCTAAGCTTGCCTGATCGATGTACTACTTGATGAACCAGCGTCTCTATCACGATAATTGGCATTAGATGTTTGATGCAAGAAGTGACGGGTTAAATAGTTCGTGGTAAAAGTACCGTGTATAAAATATTAAAAGATTTTCGTGTAGAACTTACTATCATGAGAATGAATCGATTGTCGCATCGCGTGTCAACGCGACGTACTCTTTACGACGTCTGGTGACATATTAACTCAAACATTTCATTGATTGCCAGGCGGCTGGAATATTATTGACGTCGATGTGACTCATCAAGGCTAGATATCAAATGTATAAAGAACTGCCAGCTCTACTTTCCGAAGTTTCAGCACCCGAAAGAGAGCAACCGTAAAATTATTTATTGAAATACGCGCCTTCGCGATCGTTCGTGTTCGATCCCCTTGTTAATAATTCATGTGTGTCCATGGATCGCATGGAAAGCAGAATTTTTCTTTGAATATTTTGCACAGTTGTTCGTGACCGTCTATACATTTCATATACTGGTATCATAAAATGTTTGTATAACACTTGATAATACGTATATGAAACGTTAAAATCAAACGCGTATCTTAAATATAGTCTCAGACACTAAATTTTTCATACTTACAATAATTTAATATAAACTTTATAAAAATGTTTCAAACAATAATTATATTTATATAAAGAATATTTTAAAAAACAAAATATATCTGCGCTTCCTAAAATATTATTGCTTGGCGCATGTATATAACAATGTGCAAGTTGTGCTAATCAATGACTAAGAAGCCGTTTCAATTAGCTCGATAAGATATCAGCAAAGTCATATAATCACTTACCTCTATGAAAACGCGAATTTCAACGGTTCATCCGTCTTTAGAGTCTGCCCAAACTATCCGAAACCACATATGAAAGAGGAACATATCCCGTGATTCGAAGACGTACCTACTATATGTAATAGCGAAAGTTGCTCCAATTTGCAAGGTTTCCATTGCTGGACGTGATCAAATCGGTGCGCACTGTGCCCCACAATAGGCTACATCTCCATATCCCTTACGTAGCGCAGGTACTACGTACGACCGCAACTTTGATTGGTTCGAAATTGGTTTTGAGCTCAATCAGACACGTGTGTATGTGTATGTATATGTGTATATATATAATATATATGTATGTATGAATTATATATATATAGATGTATGTAGATTATATACATATATAGATATATGTATGTGTTGTGGCACATACTATGCATATATGTATGTGTCGTCATAGATATTAATTCCGATCCCCTGTCGGCAATGCGACGGAATAGCCCATCTGATCGTAAAATGAAATGACTCATTGTGCCCGGCATTACACAAACAATGGCATCGAGAGAGCGCGCGTTTAAAATAACAGAGACGTAAAAATAATATACCGCACTCGTATGATAAACGAAGAAAAGCGAACGAAGTGTTCTCTCGCGAATGTTTCGAGAATAAATAAATAAAATAATTTTAAGTAAAAGATGATAATTTGAAGTATATTTTTCACTTGTTTAAATTTGTTTTTTTTTTCTATAAAAGTACTATAAAAGTAATAGTATTGAAAGATATCAAAACCTTGCGTCAAACAAATTCGTAAAAAATTATTGCGTAATATAAATTTTTCCATATTATCATTTCGATATCGTTTTGATCACATTCCCATCTTTACTCTTCTCCCCTCCCCCTCATTTCACACAGATTTCTTGAAAAGTATTCGCATGATTAATAAAAATATATCAACGTGTCATGGATTTTTTTAAATTTGGACAGATTTTGACAACAGTCGGAAGCATTTTGTAATTAAAAACATATTAACGTATAAACACGGGATTACGATATGAGGGATATTATATTTTAATAACGTTTTAATATTGAGCCTGAAAAGGCTGAATATTGAAAACAACAAAAGCATTCATAAAGCTGAAGACTCATGCATTAATCATTTACTATCACCGATGATTATTGTCTTCCACGAACGTCGTTTTTCTCTCGTGACTCTGTTTGCATAAATTACAGGCGGGCTCCCACAGCCCGTGAGAGATTATTGCGTTTTCGTGTTGCGCGCTAAGGGCCCGGGGGCACTTACTTAGCATCGGTGTCCTACGGGGACACGAATTAAAAATCATAATGGTGCTCGCGTTGCGTGCGCTCGTGAAGAGAGTATCACGTCGTGACGTGGAGGCATGCGTACGCGAAGGCATGCGAAGGAAAATAGGCTGTGGAAGCTCGTGAGAAGCCGTGTAAGCCGAGGGCGACAAGTAGATAAAGTTCCTTAATTTGTAGAAAAAGCTCCTATATAAACGTTGCCGTAAAAATTGATCGATATCGGTACAGGATAAACTACTCGAGGCGATTAAAGTGCTCGCAAACTAGCGTAAATTAATTTTGAGGTTGCCTAGCTCTTATAGAGCCATTTTAAAGTCAAGAAAATTACAAAATCAAAATATTTAAAGCATCGTTAAGTGTTTTAGTAACGGCAAGTATTATTAAATGTCTTTAAAATATATGAAAAGCATAAAAATATAAAAAATGTTTTCGAGGCGTGTTTTGTTCTACATATTCAACTCACAATTTTTGCTCGTATTAATCGGTAATTATTGACGTAAAAAGCTGTTGGCCTAAATGCTGGCCTTAATGGAAAGGAAAATAAAATAATGAGACCAACGAACCGCGAGGTATAAATACTTTACGATGAGTACGACGTTACATTTTTGTAGCAACATCGCGACGTGCGTTTATTAATAAATCCGATGGTGTGCCAGATAACATTTACTTTTCTAAGGAAAAGGGATCACGGCAATTGCGTTTCCCACCGCGAAGTATAACATCGCATGCTTGCGCTTCGTTCTTCAACACAACGTAGAAGAAGAGGTTCCGTGAAAGACGGCGGTGTACATTCCACGCATTGCTTTTTACTGACGAGTCGTCTGCCACGACTTTGTGTACAAGATGTTTCATTCTTCCGATTGTTAAGCAGCGTCACGAGTGGCAACCGATGTGATACTTATGAGATTCTTGCGATCGTAAACGTGAACGCGGCCGCCTTTCAATTTACTTCTAAAAAGTCTAAATCTTCCATTAATCTTCTTTTAAAGAAAAAAAATGTTTAAAAGAAATACATAATTTTATGGGTAGAATAACGAGAGAATTTAAAAAGAAGAAAACATTTTTTGAAGTTTTCGAGCACGAAATTACTTATTCTCCAAACTCACTCCAAAAAATAAGTAGCTTAAATCGATTACAAAACAACTTAACGTGAAGGAAGGATTTCATAAAGTAAAATTTAAAAAAATAAATTATTTTCATACCTTTAAATATATCTTGCATCATTATTTAATTTTAAAAAGGCATCCACACACATATTCGATTATTCTTTATTAAATAATTTAAGAACAAAAATTCAAAAAATGAATAATCAAAAGCATTTGATAAATTTTACATTGCTCCTACATCGGGAAACGAAATTTCGAGGTGTGTCGTAGCGCGTGAAACATTCCACAATATTCAAATGTCTGAGTTTCTCAGTTTGCAGTTTCCAACGCGCGACGCAGAACATTTTTAATATAAATTCACGTCGCAGTATCAACATCGCATACTGCTTTGCAAAAAAACGCGCGCCTGTGTGTATTCGGCTCGATATAAAAGCGACGGGCAAAAAAATCCGGACAGAAATTCAACTGCGTAATATCCTTCCCGAGCCAGCCGAAATATATATCGCGCTCTGCGAGAGATATTTATCAACGCCGGAGATTAAAACGGGACATCTCGCGTGTGCCCTCGTACACGAGCGCGCACCACACTCGCGCATTCGGATACCGTAAGATTTCGGATTCGTCCCATCGAGGTGCCTCGCTATTCGACATGCAGAATAATCCGATAAAAAGTAAGCTGCGCACTAGAGAGAGAGAGAGAGAGAGAGAGAGAAAAGGAAAGATTGTTTCTCGCATTGACGCATATGCAAATCGATCGGCATTCGATCCGCGTCGTAGCTGAGAACCTCGATTCTCCTACCAGCGCTCATTGTAAATTCAAATGGCAGAAACGCACGATCGTGATATATTATGATTGTAACCTGATTAACAGTCTGAAAATGCAGATAATCGCGTTGGCTAATCCCTATCGCAGTTTGGATTAGAATTGTTGCGCCAAAGACGACCGTAATATTCCACTATTATTTGATAAGCATAGTGTTTCGAAGCTTGGTTATATACAGATGGACTATACGTAGTGTCCTAGATTTCTCTCATCTACGATTTCTTTGACCAATTTGGAGCTGAGTTCGTCTTAATGAAAACACACGGAAGATGTCTGCAACATTAATCTTTAAATGGAAATCTTATTGAAGGCTTCGAAACTAGCTTTGAAATAAAAGATTTCACTATATATTTTATATAAAGCTTGTTTGAAATTAAAACGCATAGCAACTTCCATAAATATTCAATTTAAATGTTATTAGTGTCACGGCTTTCGTGATTCAGACACAATTTACTTTGAGTATTGACATGCAGCGTGAAAAACGGGAATGACCCGCATATTGCGTTAATCCGAAATTCGCAGTTGCTGAGATTATCCGATAGCAAAACGAGAGAGAAAAGAGATAAAAATCTGCCCGACGAAATGCTTAGCATGCAGCGCGGATGCATTCTCTCGGTTAACGTAATTTTGCATGTTCGCGTTGTGTCTCGCATGCGCGTTCCAACGCCACCGCGCCGTTTCGCGTCCGTCGCGTCGTCGTGACTCACAGAATGAAAAGTCAACGTTACCGCCTATTATTTTTTCGTCGCTTCATTATTATCGCACGAGCGCTGGATTGCAAGGTGTCTCCTTTTGTTCCGTATATCGACCGGGAGCACCGTATCGTGAGTACTATCTTAGCGCTTTGTATGTTTAACAGAGTCTAGTCGATAGCTCGACGCTTTAAAAGCGGATAATCAGCACGACAGCACAGGCGAAGCACTTAAAAACAAAACAAAAAACGAGGAGAAAACCTGGCAAGCGCGATCGCGCAATCTTCGAACTGTTCATAAATCATGACTCAAGCTTCCTCTGAAATCGTCTGAGTCATTCTTGCAGGTTCGGCGCGCAGAACGCCTCTTTATACTCTCTCGATAATGCGCGCCACAAAAATTCTGTTGGACGGAAAATTACTTGGAGTAAATTCGAACTAATATAATACGAGGAATTTAGTCAAAGTAACGGCGTTTGTTGCGATGTACCGTTGCGTATTTTATGCGATTGTGTTATTGGAGTGCGTCCTTTACCTGATGGCACACAGATCTCATCCTCGTTTCAGGATTGCAATTTGCAATTTCAGCGCGGTGCGCTTTATCATCGAATAACGAAATGAAATTACGCCGTAAATTCCACAACGTTGGAATTCATTATTTGATTAATCGTTACAAAGCTTTCTTTGATCGTTTCGAGTAACGATATAGCGCATGCGCTGCTGCGACCGCGGTGGAAACGATTTATCTGCGAGATCTGCAATCGTCCTCGTTTGTGGAGTTTGGATGCTTCGTTCCAGGAAAAATAAGAACACCACACACACACACACACACACACACACACACACACACACACACACGCACGGGCAAGTGAGTTGGACGTTTTCGACGCTTTCTAGCGTCGTTTAGAATTTGGGAGCTCGTAAAGATTGTGCGCGCGTCTCTCCACACTTATTGTTAGAGTTCCGAAGAGGAATGGACGCGTGATTTGGTGATTCGAAAAAGAACGGAGGGCAATCGGGGAATCACTTAACATATTATCGATGCCCGAAGGTTAATCGTGTGTTAAGCGTTTCCCATCCCGCTAATCGCCCGTGCGAAAAGCGTGGGTGATAAACGAGCGCGGCGAGGAAAAGTTATGGGCATAATTGCACGATGGGAACTCTTCGCGGTCACGTGTGCGCCACTTTATTTATGAGATGCGGAAGAATGAGTGCGTGTGAGGCTCGCGTATCATCACTGTGAAATATTCCAGCGATGGCAAAATGCAACGCTAAAACCGAAAGCAAAATGATTAAGCGCGATATCGTATAACACGTATATAAATGTTGAGGTTCCATTTAACTTTATATTTCCCGATATCCATGCAAGCTGAATATTGCATTGTAACTTGATAAATTGTGTTATATCTGAGTCTAGTCGTTAATACAAATACGCAGAAGTTGAAATAAACGAATAAATAATAAATGCATGTGTGTTTGTGAAATCGCAAACTTGCCGATTAAAATGTAATGAATTTATGTTCAATTTAATTAGCTTATTATAATAGCATTATACAAATTTAATTCGTCAAATTATTTTATTTAAATGCCAAATTAAATCAGCAGAATGCAAATGAAATGCATTTATGTCGATTTACGTGATACTGCTGGAAAGAAAAGAATTGCGCCTTTTCGCGAAACGGCGTGGCGAATATTACAAGAGAAATAGTGATGCAATGAGAGAGATGCGTAATGGCGTACACAAAGGAAATTTCTTTAGCTGATTTATCGACGAGTCAAGGATTATTACATAATACAACATGCAACTCTAAGTATTCGTCGAGCTTTTAAGGATTCTTGAATATGCGGCCTTTTATAAGACCCGGAGTTGCAGTGAAATTAATGAAATTAAATAAAATATCGTAAACTTTCCTCAGAAAACTAATTATCGTCTATTCTATTCTGATCACTACGCATTCTAAAGCCGTAATTATATCTTAACAAAGATAAAGAAGAAAATTCATTCAATTGGAGATATAAATTAAAGAACGCGCGAAGTCAATTATCTCTGTTCTCCGATGAAAATAGTTTCCTCAATAAAACCGTTTTCATATTGAAATCGCGCTGCAATTTCAATGGAAGATTCTTATATATCTGTGAAACGCTGCATTAAATCCCCGTGAATTTATCCGACAAATCGAATCCCTATTAACGAAGGAAAATCAAATTGATTTCATCTCGCACTTCGAGAGCGGCTAGTAAACAGCCTTTATCAGAGTTTGCAGAATAGCGTGCAATGTCTCGCGCATTTCAATGAGCGACATTTTGAGATATAGATTCGTTCTTGCAGCACGGAGGTATTCAAATTAACCGCACTCGCGAACTGCAATTATTTATAATTAACGCCGACGCATAGTTATCGTACGTGCTTTTGTATAAATATGTCGGATTGCCACTGCGCGGTTTTCGGATTTGACCAATTAACGACTAATGCACCACAAAATCAATATATCCTTGCCTATATCGAATGTTGTCATAAATTATAGTTTTTTATTAACCAGTTTTTAAATCTGCTGCGCAGGTAACAGTTAAAGATATTATAACACCTTTAAATATTAATAAGATATATTGTGTTTTCTCATTACAACACTAATATATCCAGAAATAGAAATTCTGATGTTTGATCAAATTATCGCGAAAGATTGCGAACAGATGAAACTCGATAATTTCGCGATGTTTGCGAATCCGTCACTTTTTCAACGAATTAAGATCTCAGGAATTTGTCGGTAGAGTCCGCATAAGTTCCTGAAATTTACACAGAGCGGAGAAAGTTCTATTATTCTTCTTTCTTTGTTTACGCGCGACTTCAAGACATGTAATAAATCTTCGAAATAATCGTTCGAAAATAATCAGAAGAATCATTATGATGTAACGAGTAGATGGTTAAATTAGTAACACCTTTCTAATGCTAATGTTTTAATATGTAATCAGATATTAACTCGTAACACATTTCTCATCTTGTATTACGTTGTCGCTGTACTTTAACACACATCAATGATCTCTGATACGAATCGCTCTCACGTCGTAATTCGAATAAATCGTGTTTTACATATTCATGTAATGACGCAATTAACAGAGCTCCACTCGCGACACAAATGGAACAATTTAAATTATTGGCGCGGATGGGCGAATAAGAAAAAAGAGCCAATTAATCGAAAATGCGACAAATCGCTAAACGACAAACAGGACTACACATCGTTCTATTTCTCCAACAATTACATTTAATTTATCCAACGGTAAATAATTCAATAACACAGTAACAACAACAAACTGTTTGTCCCGCTGTTGTTTCCGCTCGACTAATTCGCGAACATTTTCGACTTCTGCGCGAATGGGATGTTATAAACGACGTCTGTCGCGTATTATTATCCGGTGAGTCGCGGTTGCTAACAATAAGAGGTCAACATTTGAGAAATCATGTCCATAATAGTCCATATACTTTGAGAGAATTTCCTTTGGTGGATATATGTATATATATATATATATATATATATATATATATATATATATATATATATATATATATACGGTGCCGTTTAGTTTACGGTCAATCGCCTCAAGCGACTGCGCCTTATTTTTAACCCTTTAAAGCAACATCAACGGAACCGACGCGTAGCCGTTCTTACGTGAAAATCGGGGCAACGAGAGATGGTGCAGCGCTCAGCCGCTCGACATCATAGTTTTGATCGACGCAGATGAAACGTGCGCTCGATTAAAGATGAGAATTACGATCGCGATAGCACTCGCGGTAAACTGGATCAGTCAATTAAGCGATACGAACAGTTATAACTATCCAATGTTACAAAGTGTTGCAACTGCCTTCGAGATGCAAAGTAATCCACGAATATATGGAGTGGTGTTGATCGAGCTAAGATCAATCTCGTCTAACTTTGGATAATAAGGTACGAACTTTACAAAGAGGTGCAATATCGATATAATCGTGGATTCTGTACTCTTTAGGAAAGTTTATTAATTAAGTAGAGAATAAATTTAGCATCATCTCCTTTCTGATGATTGATATCTTTTCCTAGAAAGGTTGCGTGAATGATTGATTACTTTCGAGCGACTCCCATTTTGAGATATTATATGTCATTGCGTTCTGAATAATGTGTGTGTGTGTGTGTGTGTGTGTGTACTTACGTATATCGTAGAATTATGTATAGTTAAATCAATAATATCTATAATATCGTTAATACGTTTCAGTATGTTTAATATTTTCATTCATCAATAATTCTCTTTTTGTAATATTTGTAATAATCTTCTTTCGTTCGGACGAAGAGAATTTTCGCTTCAAAACTCGATACTCCCGTAAGCGGTATTATTACAACGGGCGCAGAGTGTTCACTGCTGTTATTATAAAATATGAAACTCGCCGATACATGATCGGCGTATTTTTACAACAGTGAAACGTTTATATTTGATATTTTTAATTTTTGTAGTCCACAAGCGCTCCGAGTTCACATGGCAAATATATCATATTTGATCATAACAGAACTGACACATACACACACGGCGCGCAGCGCTGCCTTTGACATAATTTCTCATTTAATTTAAAAGAAGATATACAGAAAATTTGCGTGCATCAGGAAGGATTTAAAAAAAAAGCAGAACTTTGATTATTTTCTTACTGGGTGATAAATGTGTCCACCGACTTTCTTATTCATTATCTCCATTCAGTTATTGTTCGTTGAATTAAAAGGAAAGCGAGTGCTTGAAAGGATTAAACTTTCAGGAGAATATTATCATCGTCCATTTTGTGTGAATCTAACAGATGTCAGAAATGCATAGTATAAAAGAAGACAAAAGACGCGAGAGCATCGTTAAAGTATGAAATGATATTCTCGCAATTAATGATTAAATTTCCGCGTCAGAAAGAATAGCTGTCGTGCTGACCAATTATGACAAATTGTTAAAGGCGATTTGCGCATCGCGAGAGCACGAGTGGAACTCGCGAGTCGAAGTTTCGGAGGGCGGGCAACCCCTCCCAAACGGCACCGTGTCCAAAGTCGTTCAAGACGTCTTGAAGACATTATTAAAATGTCATATTACAAAGATGTCTTAAAGATGTTTTAAAAACATTTTTTAAAACTGTAAGACTTTTTTTTAAGACAAATGTTTTTAAAGATGTCTTTAAGATGTCTTATGTCTGGAGTACGACGTGCTTCGTAAATCCGACGTAGTTTGTTATCCTCGCAAGCATCTCTGGTGGTATATTTCACTTACTACGAGCAGATCCGAACGTCGTCCTGTCGCTGAAGACGGAAGCAACGGCTCCGCATTATCGTCTCTCCGTGAGCGCCTCTACCTTTCCCCGTCCCTCCGGCTCCGTATCTCCCTCGCGCACCTCCACGACGTGACTTCGACTCGGCGGGTCGCGGTTTAGCCCACGCGGTACTCCGTAGTCCGTATCCTCGGTCCCTCCACGGCACGTCCGCTTCTCCAGCCCCCTTTCCTTTATCCCCCTCGCCCGACCGCGCGCAAATCCGCACTCTACACCCGCGGGGCACAACACATGGTACCCATGACGACGCGTTCTCTTTTCGCACTTGCTTTAATATGTATATACGCCAACTCCGCGCTCATCCGCGCCGATCGACCGAGTCGAGTCAGCCGGGCGGTGTTACAACTTGTGAGACACGCGCTCCGCTTTTGCTCCGATTTGGCGCCAAGTGAGCGCGAACGACGGAAGAAGAAGAAGAAGAAGAAGAAGAAAGAAAACGTCACCCTTCCACGACGACGCTCGGCGCGTAACTGACCGTCCGCGGCGTCCGCGCGGAGAGCCGAGGTGCAGGTGGCGACGTACGCTTTAATGCCTTTGAGCCGAGCGGCGCCGCGCGCATGCGCCGTCGCTGGTAAAAGGCGAAAACGCGATCGGCGTTCTCCAAGCGTGGCGCCGACGAACCGAACCGAACCGATCGCGACCACCGGCGATCGAGGGATTTGGTCGGCAAATGATGCGCTCGTCCTCCAATGGCGAGTGGTATTTAACCCGTTCGTCGCGCAGCCTGTGCGCGAATAGCGTTATGCTTAATTCCGGCTTCCATCGCGCGAATGATATACAACATGATACGGAAAACGTCCGATAGAACGCGACGTTTAAGACGCCACGTCGCTTTTTTGAAATATGTCTTTGCCTACTCGTCGTCACCGACACTTGCGAGAGTAATGAATCGACAGTGATTAATATCCATGAAAGGTGTATGAATATTCAAAAACGTTTCAGATAAAGTTTTATGCGCGAGCGAAGGAGCTCCAGTTTATGGCAATTTTATTAATGCGTAAATCTATTTGAGTCTTTTGAAACATAGCTTTATACATATATCTGTACCTTAGAGGTAAAAAAATCGTATCTCCACACAGAGAGAATTTTCTCTTAGAATTTACCCTGAAAATCATGGTAGTTGTGGGACAACATAAACGAAGAGTTCTATGCAAGCTGATTAATATCTATAACCATGCATAATAAAAATATTAATATCTATTACAATAAAATATAAAATATGTGTTTGATTAATTTTACTAAAATATATAATAAAATTTCAATAATTTTTCAAAAACTACCAATGTACTTGGTAATTTGTATTACGTTGTTTGTATAAAATATATTTTGTATATTTCAAAAATTCCTATTGTTACCGATAATATTTGATTGCCAAGTTGTCTCACATTTGCAGTGAATTTAACGGTAAAATATAACGAAAAATTCTCTCCGTGTATAGACGCAGTGCTCGTACAAAAGCACTAACGTTTGTTTGCTGAACGAGGGCAAGAGGCAGGAATAAAAACGTAATATTTTTCGTAAGAAACCTTCAAACAAGCTTGAAACAACCGAACAGTATTATAGCTTTTCCTGAAATTTTTATTTACACGCTTGCAATCTCTTTTTATTACAAGTTTGTAAATGATGGTGACAGGTAAACATTGCGGTCGGGAGCCATGGTTCTTTCATGACTTACCGCGGAGACGTGAAGACGACAAGATCGATGCGGAGGGAAGATGTTATTGGTTGTACACGTATTACGTATTCGCGCATACCAATCTGCAGTGTGTGGCGAAGCGGAATGGAACTCTGGTATAGTAAAAGGCGGAAATCCACGCCAGGATGATAATGCCGCGAATATACCGCGCAATACCTATTGTTCGTTGGCAGATTTTCCTGAATAACTGCCTTTAAATGTGCCAACGATTACGACCGATTACATTTGAGTACGAAGATAACAAAAGATTTCCGTACCAAACAGAATTTTCAAATAATTTACGCTTTTAAACATAGCAATAATATTATCACTATTTAATCATAATTTTTCTTGGTCATATTAAGTAACCAAAAAACGCATTAAAAAAATGGAAACAGTCCTCATCAGTATGTATTATCAAGAATAACATATTTCATCTACGTATAATATTTTCAATTAAAATACTGCCACAGAATATAGTCGATGCTGCGCAAATAGTGTTTCGTAGCTCGCATATTTTTTCTATTGATTGATTCTCTCTTTCGAGAACGCAAGAATTGACACAAGAATCGTTGCTACCCATAATTTCAAAGAGGCATGACGAAACGGAGGCTCATATATTACACAGTATTTTTCCGCAGGCGCAGATGGTAATTATCTGCGAGTAGTAGATATACATATACACGTGCAGATACCGCGAAAAAAATACAAAAGCTGTCGGCGTGACGTGCACCGTTATGCTTGTCCCCTCATTACGAACTTCGCCTTCGAAAATTGGCACGTATGTCTCCGGAAACCGCGAGCGGGACGGCAATGACCGTTCTTATGGCTGTTTCGCGTGCACAAAAGTCATGAATTACATTAAACTTGCCCATTAAATAAATTACTTTAATAAAAAATTTTTCGTTTCGTATATCGGGAACATGGTTATTAAATATGAGCGAACTACAAAACGACAACGGAAAAACGTCAGTGTGCTCTGAATTTTCCGGACAAATTGACGCAACTTGGCAGAAACGAAAAGAGTGAATAATGTCATAAAATGATCAATTTAATTAATGTGTAATTCAGATGATTAATTTATTGACCAGCTAATGACGTAATTAAAATTTTTATTTTATTAAGCGCGCACGGAGAAAATTGCTACGGTTGTTACAACAACATACTCTATGATTGAAAAAGAAATTTATATGAATTCAAGTTATATTGATATATATATAGATTACATTAAAAATGTAGCTGTTAATATGTGCTCATTTATACGGTTCTCATAATCGTAGTTCTTACTATAAGTAACATTCGGTTACAATACTCTCATATAGGTACCTCAACCAAAGGATTATTATTGGTACTCTTTCTAAAGTGATCTGCAGTATAAATAGTATAGTTGATAGATCTATAAGATATAGTTGCACGGTATAGCACTGATTGTGAGAGTTCAGTTCAATCGCAAAATCACTTCCAGAATACTATGGTTTTCATAACCCTTTTGTATTAATGAGCGAAAAATAACATTATTATTCTGTTGTAGCAAACCTAACTTTTTCTCCGTGCGACATTCGGAAGATAGAAATCTACAAATTTATAAAGAGAGAGAGTTTTTCTGAATTTCTCTCTGCCACCGAATCGTTGCTCAGTTTGTTTTTGATTTTCCACGGAATTCCACACATTTCACGCGACGGCGATATGCAAGGCCATTGTTGATTTTTATTTTTTGCGTAAATCACATATCGCTGATGTTCATGTGTGACGGTAAGAGAATGTGTACTTTCCCTCCGCGCGTCTGTTATGTACACATTCTTTATCGTACGTGTGCGCGATAAAACGTGAAAATCCGCCGCATATTGGCAACAATGCATGACTTCCCGGTTAAGAAGAGTTGCAAATCCGAAAAATCACGTTTGTCTGCCTGAGACGTTCTCAACTATGGTGATGGTTGTGGGTGCTGTTTTATTTTTTCATATCGCGCTTCAATCTATTAATAAAATATAGTCTTTGATATTTATTGTATGACATCTTTTTAACGTTACGCAAAAATTCTTTATAATTTACTTAATAAATTTGTTACTATTGCTCTTATTATTATTATTGTTACAATTTTAAGTACATGTATATACATTTGTTGTATTATTTTATTTAGTATTACGGAAATTAGATTGTTATTGCGTTTTAAATTATTATTGCTATTATTTTTACTACTATTAAAATATAATAATAAATTAAATTAATATGTTACACTACACTGAGAAAAAAAGCTGTTGCTTCAATTAAAGTGCTATCACGGGGTGCCAAAAACATAAGTAGTTTATTCAATTGTATTATTATTAGACCTAATATCTGGATTATTAAACCAATAATTTAATTTAATTATTGGTTTAATCCGGTTTAATCCGGATATTGGGTCTAATATAATACAATTGAATAAACTACTTATGTTTTTGGCACCCCGTGATAGCACTTTAATTGAAGCAACTGCTTTTCTTCTCAATGTACTAATGTGATCACAATAATCTATTCTTTCTTCCAGTAGTCTTTCTAATTCTAATATTTAAGCAACATTAAACATTATATTTATTGCTCATCATAAGTTACTATTGAGAAGCCTGACACCGACGCAAAAATTTACAAACGACCTTTGACCTTTAAATATCATTCTTATTACACTACTAAAACTTTCCTCTTACAGTTATTACGCGTCGGCGAAAAGTTTAATGGTTCTTTTTCCCATGAAATTCAATTTTGCGACTACATTTCTCGTTATACTCGTTACACAAGATGCTCCAAAAGTCCAAAACCATCAAATATCCTGTTAACTATACATTAGGGACTCGTGAGAGTTGAAACATCGTCCAGAGAAAAACGTTAAAGTATTTACGTATATGTTAAAGACAGTGACAGTGCTTGTTACTTCACGTTTCGTTGTTGTATTTAACTAAGGTTACGTGAGCTCTATTTGCCAACTTTCTATGAACTAAACCGACAGCTGTAATGCAAGCGGCGTCGGTGAGCATGAAAAATGTAACTTGACCGATTACAGTCTCAGTTACATTTTTGTATAGTTTTATTTAAAGATTGCTGCAATCATAAGGCAACAGAGCAAAATAAGAGTTTCGTTTGATCTCTCTTTTCTAAAGTAAGTCCAAAAAAATAACTGAATAGCTCGAATTAGTAGCCGCTAATTTACATGGTAAAAAGTAAAAACAGAAGACTAATTCGTTCGCTTGTTGATTCGTAAGTAGATACGCAAATTCAACTTATACAATATACATCACGCGAAATGAATCGTGAAGCGAATAGTTTGACGTTTGACGAGCATCGACGAGCGAATTGTCAGTTCATTATGCAATCTCGCTACTTGATTTATGTAGGCACAACCGATAACTCATGTGAGTCAGTGTTTATACGCCGCAGGTGTTCATTTAAGGGATTTTTCAAATTAATCAAGTGGACAATGACAGATGTCTGTTCATTACATAATGTAAATTATATCTTTTATGTCACTTTTTATAATTACTTCCTTTCAACTCGACAAAAGAGACTGTAGTTTTCAACATTTAAAAGATTTACAAAATAAGATTCTTTGATGTAAAACAGATACTTTTTTACTTCTTTAATTTATACTTTCTTGAAACAGAATTCAACAAAAGAGAGTATGGTTTTCTTATACAACAAGGTTCTTTGGTAAAACAGATATTTCTCTTATAACGCGCAAATACAAGATTTATAAGCGCGTAGGTATCAAGACTTTCTCTAAACATTTTGATAGTGCAAAATGTATAACAGCGCGATTTCGCGGATCAACAGAATGTTCTTGGATTTTTTTGAGATCTTTTGAGTATCGTAGTAAAGACTTTTGTAAAGCACCAATTGTGTCGATCCTTCTTACGCCTATAATGTTTCGCGAATAAACTTTGGATCTTCATTCGCGCGGGTATATCCTCCATAAAACTTGCAAATCCAATTTCCCGGGATTACAACTCGGGTTAGGGAATTCACATCGCTGGAAAGCTGGACCAGTCGAGTTCGATTTAACTCCGACGAGGCGTGTTCGCCTGACGAAACGTATTTCGTTTCTATGCTCTGGGGATTCTTAAAGCTAATACCGGGATATCGCGTAAACGCGAGAACCACAGGTGGTATATCGATGCGAGCCTGCACGTCAAGTTATGTGGAATTATTAACTACCTCGCTGTGCTTCGCAACTCACTTAATTAATTATCGTTTGCGTATCACCATTGCAGATGCATTCGGCCCTGACGAAATAAATCAATGAAAAGTTCCAAGTCCATTTTCAACGATCTAAAGTTTGTGTCAGAATTTGAAATAAAATTATAAAAACATTTGAAGAACGAGAAATATACATACATATAAAATTATATAAATATAAAATTGAAATCTGGTATAAGGAATTACAAATCTAAAGAGTGGACTTTATAAGCAAAATATAAAATGTTTATACATATAAATTACATAACGCCAATTTTACGCAACACATGAAATAATTATTTGCAGATTATCTAAACGAACTTTCTCTGCATATCTTTGATAATTGTGACATAGCATATTAGAAAGACATGCATGTTAATCGTAAAAGAGCGAGAGTAATATACACTGTATGCGCTATAAATAAAATCGATCACACGCCCCTCACCGAATTATCGGTAACACCGACCGATAAAAATTTACCAGATATGTCACAGTTTAATGTATGCATGTCCACTATACATGATTCACCCGTCGACGTACAAAAAAATGGTAACTCTACAGAAAATTCATGCGTGTATATATTCGTGGTAAGCGAGAAGAGAAATAAAAAATTGGATGAAATAGATTTTTAGAGTATTACGATATATATAAAACAATATATTTTATATAAATACATGTTTTATATAAATAAATTGCTCAATAAAAATTATTCGCCAGTGATGAAACAATAATTCGGTATAGTTAAAACGGCCTGACTGGCAAGTTTTATTAAGTATATCACAACGACGTTTCGACCACTAATTTGGGTCTTTTTCAAGTTATTTTAACAATGCTGGAATGAAAGAATGAAAGAATGTATAAGAAATTTAAAAATTAAAAATTAAACAACATTACGCGTTGAACGGATTTACGATAATATTGGTAAATAGGACTTACATGGATCATTGTGCGTCAATTATATAAAATTCGTGGCGGGTCGGAAAAATACGACGGTCTCATGTGAAGGCCGAAAAACTAATGATACATTATCGCAAAATACAGTAAACATAGAAGGAGAACTTAAAGTGATACATTATCGCAAAATACAGTAAACATAGAAGGAGAACTTAAAGTGAAGAAATTATTCGATCATAGACCAATGGTAGGTTTTCAGTGTCTTTCTGTGAGTTGATTGCCCCTTTATGTTATGTAAATAAATTGCGTAAAATTATATATGTATATATATATATATATATATATATATATATAT